>NC_142929.1:143126033-143163533 GCF_046866305.1 Octopus bimaculoides
GTTTAAACTTGTAAATTAAAACACCTCTTAATCGATTATTAAACACACCTTACTTTATTTTTCTCCTGTGAATTGTTGAAACGATTAGGCAAATGGTTTGTAATATGCCCCTCGCAAATCGTCTTTCCAGGCACAATTAAATGGTGTTAGATGATAACATTATCCTCATAACTATTTGTCCAGGTACACGTAAGTACACACATATAAGTATGTATCCATTATATACGTGTGTATTTATGCGTGTGTGCGGGTATCCGTGTCTGTGTATCTAGATACGCTTTTATATATTTCGAACGGAAACATATAGGGCTGAAATAAGAAAGAGAAGTCGTTTTTGTTTCCGAACGTAATCATTATATCTTATACTTTCAGTTACGGTCAAATACTGGCATACAGGTTTAATTCCAGTTATTGTATCTTCTTTTGAAATTTACTAAAGCAAAGGATAGTGACACTGTTCTGACTATTCCATTATGGATTGCGTGTCTCTTGTCCAAATGCAGCGCTTCTCAAATTACAACTACTTAGCACTTTTGTATTAATTAATTCTACTGAAATAAACCAATCGAAATAATCTTCAACTAGCTGCAGGTGCAAATTCAGTTATTTTCTCCATCTTTTTTTTTTTTTTCGTTATTTCTGGCAGCTATGATTTGCGAAGTAAGGAAAAATAATTTCTGCTCACGGAGCTATGATATCGTTTCTATGGAGACATTTCAGCTGCCCAGTCACAATTTATTGAGAATAACAAATGTTACGTCCGCATACCGACGATGCAATCTCTTCAAGACATGTATATTAGGAGAAATGATATGCACCTAACATTCTCTACAAAATCATTATAGTTTTTTTTCAACATCGCTATCGGCATCTCAAATTTAGTGCAAGGAGTTCTCAGCTATGTCTGAGACATCACCTTAAGGCAACTCAGTGAGTAACGAGGTTATAGGGATTAATACCTGTCTTAATTTTTCATTTTGGAAAGAGTTTCTGACTCAGGTTCTGACACTAAAGCTAAAAACAGCACAGAATCATGTTGCCATTGTTGCGGTCTTATTCAAGAGAGTTATTATTGACTTTCTAATCAGAAGAGCAACAGATTTGCATATTTTTGATTGTACAAACCAACATCATTACGCATAGGATCAACAGCTCTTGTTGTATACAGTGCATAAGTTACATTTATATTTCTGGTCATATCATTCACGGCGGCGTTTGCGAAGAACATTCTGTTAATCGCAATCAGTGGCTTAAAATTCATTTGACCTCAGCAGATGTTTTCTGGAAGGAACACTATTACATCTCGTCAGTATTGTGAAACTGACCTTTCCACATGATGGAGACTAGTATGGCTACTACAGCAGCCATTACTTCCCACTTCGCATAATTTATAGAATTGTCGTTATGTGATTCTTTCCATGTACCTCATTTAATTTCCTCCATTAAATTTTAATTTTAGTTGACTTCTTTCTGAAAGTTTTTAATTTAAATCTTTTTTCATCAACTGTCCTTCGATTTCTATACTGTATTGAGGCATACTGTGTTGTGTATAGGTCTGTCCATCAATGTTTCCTATTTGCAAAATATTAATATGTCTATGGTTAGATTTTACTGTACTCTCTCATAAGCCATCAATACCCTTGGAGAAAATTAAACAACAAATGATACTCGTGCTCTTTCACAAATAGGAACTTAAATTATTTTTGAACCTAGAGATATAAAAACAGGAATAAGTAGACCAGGATGAAGTCATAATACCGACCTAGTCTTTTTTGTATATATTAATTATATACTTATTATAATGACATTGAATGAATAGACGATAAAACTCACTTCGGTGGAACGTGTCAGAGAAGAGACATACTTAATATATGATGTGAAAAATTGTATTTGGCGACCCTAATAACTAAGTCAATACACAGACAGAAACGTAACATAATTTAATTCAAACATCGAAGTGAAATACGTTTTTCTCGAGAAACATTTCGAATATTCGGTAATTTAGGAGATAATGTTAAGTAGAAAGAAAGCCATCAAGTATTTTAGTAAGCTGTATGATACTTCTTGATTACTGTTAGAAGGAAATATAAATGTACATGAAAATATTATTCTTATTTGGAACGGTATCTAAATATAACTTGGGATTTCAGAAATATGCGATGTGACGTCAGCACGAATATATGTATTTGTATATGTATGGTATGTGTGTACGCGTGTATGCGCATGTGAATCTTTATATATATATATATATATATATATATATATATATATATATATATATATATATATATATGTATATATGTGTGTGTGGGGGGGGGGGGGGTGTATATACATATACACCTACATATATATATAGGTATGTACGTGTGTGTATATATAAATATATATTTGAAAAACCTCTTACTAATATCCGCCTCCATAATATTACAGTATTACATGATTTCCCTTGTTACTCAGTGCTTTACGATAACAAAGGGAGGTATCAGAAGTACATCTTTCATATTAATTTCCAAGCAACACATGTAGCTACGAAAAAAAAGAGTATCAGACAAAATTAAACATGCCGTTCACAACTGAAGTCATTAAATGTATATATACAATTTTTTTTTCAGAATGCAACAGAAAACCAAGGCTGTGAAGATTTTAGAACATTTATATATAGAAGGTCTTACAGCTGTTTCCAGGATATTTATTATATCCCTGCATCGGAGACGCTGTGAGAAAATGGTTAAGCAATAGTTAATTTAGATAAGATACGAAATACAGAATGAAGTGGAGGAATGAAAATAGATGTGAGATATGCAGGGATATTGCATTTGTAGATCCATTATTTAGGCAGAATGGTATACATATAACATTCCAATACCTTGTGAGTAAAATCCAATATTATCTAAAATTGGTCATTCCAAGTATAGAGTTTGTACACAATGCTATTGAATGAAAGGTTTTATTTAAAGTGACCTAAAAGTAGGGAAAGTATTTGTAATGTCAAATCGAAAACGGGAAGAGAGTAATAAAAAAGATAGAAAGATTGAGGGTGATAGAGAGAGAGGTATAAAAAGTAAAGGAGTGTCAATTGTGTAGTGATTGAGTCTAACGGATGGGCAGAGAGAGGTGTAGTAGTATGGAATGAAGAATTTAGGAATAAAGATTAGGTGGTTGGACAGGTCAGTGCTTAGTAGTAGAAGATAATATATGTGAAGATGTATACATATGTATATATTAGGCATGTATATATATATATATATATATATATATATATATATATATATATATATATTTATACAGATGTTTATACATATCATTATCTACAGATACAACTTATACTCATGTGTATATGTACAAATGCACATCCATATATATGTGTATCTGTATGTATTATCACCCTTGTATACGCAGGTATGTGGAGGCGCAATGGCCCAGTGGTTAGGGCAGCGGACTCGCGGTCATAGTATCGCGGTTTCGATTCCCAGACCGGGCGTTGTGAGTGTTTATTGAGCGAAAACACCTAAAGCCCCATGGGGCGCCGGCAGGGGATTGTGGCGAACCCTGCTGTACTCTTCCACCACAACTTTCTCTCACTTTTTCTTCCTGTTTGTTGTGCCTGTATTTCAAAGGATCAGCCTTTTCACACTGTGTCACGCTGAATATCACCGAGAACTACGTTAAGGGTACACGTGTCTGTGGAATACTCAGCCACTTGCACGTTAATTTCACGAGCAGGTTGTTCCGTTGATCGGATCAAGTGGAACTTTCGACGTCGCAAGAGACGGAGTGCCAACAACTCAGGTATACATACCTTGCATACATACATACATTCACACATACACACATACGTACATACATAGATGCATACACACACATACATATACACGCACATATGCATGCACGCGTATACAAGCGAATATAATTAGGTGATTGTGATATTCGACTATGAGTGAGGAATTAGGTAGGGATTAAGAGTCAAAACGTAGATTTATAAGGTCATTGGGCTAAGCGGTATTGTGGAAATATACTGTATGGTATTTAAGCATTTGGATTTGTGGAAGAATTTGAAGGTGTGCAAAAAGCGGTAGTTGCATGTGCTTAGTGCCTCATTATGTTTATTTAGCAGTGCTAGAGAGTTGTGTTTTAATGTGTGAAGTGCCTCCTCCAGGCAAGGTTTGCAGGTTGAGCGTTGACTTTGGTAGCGAAACCCCGAGTCAAGTATGGACTAATAATATAGAATCTTCTACCCGCTATTCCTGAACACATTCCCCAAAATGCACCTAATTGTAATCGCCGATCTGGAACAATCAGCCCGTTACAAACCCATTGCAGGAGATATAATGAAATTTACAAATGCACTGTCCTTAATCTATTATACAGCCATACACATAGAATAAACCAGCAATTTTAAGCAACGATATGCTGCTCAAATACATTCATTTAGATACGATAAACGTAGTAAATCTACAACACTCGCCAACCACATACATCATCTCAAAAATACAAATATACCCTATACTCAATCATGGCTCATACAGGTATCTCTGATTGCAGCATGGCACTAACGCTGGAACTTGATCACAACACTTGTGCTACGCATGTCAGTTGCTATGCCCCAACCATGACCAGCACTGAGCAAGAAAAGGATGAATTTTACAACCAACTCCGTGATGTCATCTCCAGTTGTCACTATAGGAGTAAACTCATTTTTACGAGTGACTTTAACACTCATGTTGGTACTGACTATTAGGCATGGGAGGACTTCGTCGCCATAGTGTAGGTCGAATGAACCGCAGCGGTCTTCGTGCGCTCTCTATCTGCATGGAATTCAGTCTAAGCATCACAAACACGTTTTCTTCAACAGCGAAATTGTTGCATGACCACTTGAGTGCATCCTAGATCTAAGAATCTGCATTTCATACGCTATGTTATTGCTAAAACTCGAGATATTAGGGACTTTAATATGACACGTTCCTTTCAAAACATCTTCAATCTCTCTGATCATTCTCTTCTCCGCAGCAAGGCTACGTTCCATCTGAAACACAGAAAATTACAAAATTTGTCAGTGTCTAAGGTTCTGTCTTTGAAAACTACTGAAAAGCAGGCTGAGTTTTCTATCAAGGTGGCCACAGCACTCGACACTGTTGGTATCAATGATAGCATAGAATGATTTAGGAAGGCTCTGAATGATGCAACACACTCTGCATCTGTTGAGGTTCTTGGACTTCATGCTTGTAAACATCCAGATTGGTTCAACAATAACAACGCAAATGCCTAACAGTTCATAGATAAAATGCGCAGCTCGTAAAAAAAGATGGATAAATGATAAGAGCTCATCCTGGATAGAGAATGCCTACAAGAAATGCAGAGGTCAAGTACAACATGCTCTGAGACAGACCATGCAGGCTTCGTGGTCTTTCAGGGCTACTAATCTCCAAGCACCTGCAAACAGAAAGGACTTTAAAGCCTTTAATGATGGCCTGAAGAAAGTGTATGCGCCTCAAGATACGGTGTTACTGCTATTTTTCATCGAATAGAACGACACTGCTGACTGACAAATCTGACATCCTGAAACGGTGGAAAGATTAATTTGAAGCCGCGTTGAACTTCCCTTCACTCACTAATGATGGCGTCATGATGTCCGTTCCACAGCATACTGAAATACCGGAACTGTCCCTGGAGCCGACCTTCCTGGAAGTGGTAAACTTTATTAAACAGATCTCTTCTGGTAAGGTACCTGGCAGGGATTCTATCCCTTTTAAAATCTACAGATATTGTGGATAAAAAGCTTTCTAAGAAAGTGCATGATCTCTTCATAAACATTTGGAAGGTAGGCTGTGTACCACAAAACTTCAAAAATGCCTCAATTCAACATCTGTATAAGAACAAATGCAACAGAAGTGAAGTGTCTGTAATAATCGTCGTGGAATATCGCTTCTGTCTATTGCTGGTGAGATTCTTGCTCGACTCATTCTTGACAAAATCATGAAACACATTGTAAATGATATCTATCCTGAATCACAATGCGGATTTTGCTCTGGTTGTGGCACTATCCACATGATCTTTTCCCTCCGACTGATCATGGAGAAGATACGTGTGAAAAATCAAGAGTTGTTCTTCATATTCGTTGACCTTTCTAAGGACTTAGACACTGTTAACCGGCAAGCAATATGGAAAGTTCTGAACAACCTTCGTACACCGGACAATATGTTGAGTGTTATCATCTCTTTTCATGAGGGAGTGAAGGCTGCTGTCATGCCCGGTGGGAATCTGCGGTTTCCTTCGACGTTACAAGCGACACAAAGCAAAGTTGTTTTATGGCCCCTATTTTGCTTGCACTCTTCTTTTCAGTGATGCAGTGGTATGCTTTTGGTGACATACAAAGACCAGTATCATTCCCGATCTACTTTTTTCAGATACTGCTGCATTAGCAGTGACCTCCGTAGAGGAAGCACAGGAACTTCTAGACCGGTTTTTCTGCTGCATGTAAAGTCTTTGGTTTGACCATCAGCTTAAACGAGACGGAAGTAATCAACCAACTTTTCCCAACTCCTAGATAACTTCGAGGCGGCAAGCACAGGCCACCGATTCACAATTTACCTGACGCTCCTATACAGGTTTATGTTAAAATCCTAAATTATGTGAAGTCATTTACATATCTTGCTAGTAAAGTGAATTTAAGTGCTTCCCTTGATGATGAAATCGTCAACCGTCTTGCAAACCAATGCATTTGGCAAACTCCGCCATCGCCTTTAAAATGAAAGCGGTCTATAAAGCAGCCATTGTTATTCCTATCATGTATGGCTCAGAACTGTGGATACCCTAGAGTCGACATGTTAACCAACTAGACATTTTCCACAAAGACTGTCTGAAGATAATCTACGATTATTCACTAAAATACAAAGTCTCTCAAAGCCGACTTGTTTAGCAAGTGTAACATTGGTGTGTTTGAGAGTTTCCTGATATAATCACAATTGTGTTGGGTTGGCCATGTCGTCAAAATATATGGCGAAAGAATACCCAAATACCTAGCTTGAGAGTGAGCAGAGGAATGTTGGTCGACCATAGTTCTGTTGTAAGGAGAAGCTGAAGAGTAATCTCTTAGAGATGAAGATAGGTCAGAACATCTTTGAGTGAGCAGCAGTGGTACGAACAAAGTGGAGATTGTTGTCTCAAAATGGTATTAAAAAACTTTGTTGCAACTAGCATTAGCTGGCTTCGAGGTGTAAAGCAAAATATAACAGGGGCTGCAAATATACCACTTGCACTGACCTGTACTGTTCATACCTGCAATTTTGGTGGCCTTACTTGCATCTCGTTTGCCCGGACTTACATTTCACATTCGACTTAAGCATTATGGTTGACAATGAGAGTACGTTGTCGAAAACGACGGCAGAGTCCATCAAATATGCATATATATATATATATATATATATATATATATATATATATATGGTTTAGATTTAGATTCAAAATTGAATATGGTACTTATGTTTAGGCACCAGAATATAGTATGCTATGGTATTATACAAAAACCATTCCAAAAACGAGGTGATCATAAAATCAAAATAAGCAACACGGATTTTAAAGATGATTGCAATACGCACGTTTCATGCTACTCCATTTATTTAAGTAATGCGAGCATTACATTAAATGCAATATTTAGAGCAATCTTCAGCTGCACGAAAATGCAGAGAATTACAGTAGAATAGACATTTTATAATAGTGGCAACATTTCAAATCCAAGTGGGAAGAAGAATACATAAAAATCGATCTTGACATAGCCAAGGCTAGCCTGATAGCCTTGGCTATGTCAAGATGGAAACCTAAAAAATAAATTGAACAATTAAATAATTTAATCATTAAATGATAAATTCAATTCAATTTTATTATTTTGTACGAACAAACGACACATCTCATAGATTACAGCTGTTTCAACTCCATTAATAAAAACAAATTTTCAAAAATAATAAAATATCGTTTAAATACAATGAGGTTTCAGCAGATTGACATACCTTCTTATATATCCCATGAAAAATTGTCTTTGTGAAATAAAAATTATTGAATTGAATTTATCATTTAATGATTCAATTATTTAATTGCTCAATTAATTGTTTTGGTTTCCATTTCTAATTTATATGTAAGTATACACACACACACACACACACACACACACGTACGCACACACACACACATACACACACACACACACACACACACACACACACACACACACACACATATATATATATAAACCATACTGATTTGTGTAATATGTGATTGCATACATCCAAAAGGAAAATTAACGAGTTGTAATACCATTGACAAGAAATTTTCAGCTTAAATTTGTTCGCCCCTACCTGTCGTAGAATTACGACAATATCGGAAAATTATGCAACACGTCATAGGGCTCCAGAATCAATTCCTTGTAGAAATAAACCTAGTAACATTGATTAACAAATATTACTCTTATACCAGAACATCCAATTGTATCTTTACCAACGCAATGTATAAGGAAATGCCAGTGACACCCCAACTAAGTTCGTATTATGAAGACTGACAAGAGAAAATTATTGCCGAGGAATGAAAATGATAAAATAGAAACCTTACTTTTCATTGACGAATTATGGGTCCCTATCCTGTGAAAGGAATATACTTTGAGGAATTTATTATCTGTCGCACTGACAGAAGACATTTTGCATGCCATATAAACCATGAAGAATATTCATTAAATAACCTCCAAGCCAACATAATATCAACTTGTTTCACTTAGACATAAAGAACAAACGAAAATACTTGCCATTTATTTGCAAGATGAGCGTTAATATTAACTGTGAGAACATTGAATTTACTCTGCTGAAGAAACCAGTAACCCATAGAAAGCAATCTATATTTTCTGTTGTTTTTTACATTGTGGCGTGTGATTCATTGTTGTATATATTTAATTATGTGACACAAGTATGCATACATTTCTGTCGATGAGACTGGAATTTTGCAAAATGAAAAAGAATTTTGTGGAGGATCAATGGCTTAATAAACATTTATTTTTGCTACTTCGACTTTTTTAAATTTGCCCTTGAAATTTCAGTCAAGGCAGAAACATGGATTATCATTTCAAAATTGGAAATAATACATTTCTAAAAATCTCAGCGACATTTATGCAGTAACGATACGTCGAAGTATTTGTATGTTGTCAACATAACGTGATAGTCCCATGAAGGGAATAATACTACGATTGTTTAGACCTAGGTAGCTGCACCACTTCCTGTCGACCTTGACACATTTCCTGTATCCTTGTGTGTGAAGTAAATCTGTGAAGGCCGACAGGAAGCGGTGCAGCTTCCTAGGTCTAAAGAACAGTAGTATTATTCCCTTCATGAGACTGTCACATTAAGTTGACAGCACACAACTACTTCATGGTTTATCATATTTCTCTATGTCTACTGCGATCAAACGTATAATATTGTATGACATAATATAAATTCGTTGTAAATTTGTCTCTACAAATTTTCTATAGAAATTGGAGCCAGGATTGAGATATCAATTTTTCATAGCAAACAATATTGCCTTATAAGCCTTTAATATACTTGGTAGTATATCATAGTTGCATAACGAAATTATGTGCCCTTACTAGAAATAAATACTATGAATAGTACTAAATGTTGAGGGAGCATGTAATCCTCTTAATATGAAGAGCTACTCAGACCAGTTTAACCAATCCACATCCTTATTCATAGGTTGCATTCCATCTGAGACTAAAAATTACTTGAGCAGGAGTATTGCTAATTCTCGTTTTATTCGTAATCTAGAATCTAATATTCCAACCCATTCTTTTCATCTGATCATGTGAAAAGGGCACACATTAATTTTATCAGTTGAGTTTCAGAATGATAAAATGCAATGTTGTCTAATTATTTATAATTAAAAAACGCTATTCTTTACAACTACAACATTACAAGAAAAAAATGTTCAACTATCAGATTATATGTGATTTATTTAAGCATAAGCAAGAATATATTTACAAACGTACAAACGCACATACACAGGTGCACTCTCAACCAAACTTGAATACGCATATAACTGTGTGGGTGTGTATGATTATTTTGTGATTGAGAGCCTGGGTGTATATGTGTTTATGTCAATAATTGTGAAATGGAATGACTACACCAATCTCAAATACATTTCATTGAAACGTAATATCCAGTATATTATTTCCTTCACCAAACTTTCATTTTGCTAAACATATTACACAAAGTGGAAGCTAAAAATCCTATTAACAGAAATAGTCCGTCTTATATATATTTATTGAAATACTGTACTTGTTCTTTTGTGTGTTCCTTTCTTTTTTGTTTGTTTGTTTTTTTTATATACATAGTCAATATTATTAGTGAAGTAACATGGAAATCACTTCATCTTCTGAATAACAGATTTTAGTATGTTAGAAGGTACCTTTACCCATTTATTTAAGCTCTGATAATATATTTCTGTTTTTTTTTTTCTTAATTAAAAACGGAACGAAACTTATTGTGACTATTCTCGAGAATTTTCGATTTTTCTGAAGTTTTCTGTTAGTAGTCGTAATATGTTTTCGAATATGTTCGACAGCTTTACTTAAATGTGAAATGTTCTTTTGATACCCATATGAAATTTACATACATAGATCGATCGATCGATAGATAGATATAAATATACACATATACAGATATATATGCTGGTGAGTGTTTGTGTGTGTGTGTGTGTGCGAGTATGTGTATATATGTTCGCGCGTATATGTGTGTGCGCGCGCGCATGTTTGTGTGCTTGTGCAACTTTGATAAATACATGCAGTATACCAAAGTATGAATTGGACCTCTGATTATCGATCTACATCAATCTATCTATCTATCTATCTCTCTATCCCCTTTATCCTCTTTCTTTCTCTCTGATCATGTATATATATATATATATATATATATATATGTATATATATATATCAAGCGTGACAGGCTGAAACTCTAAAACTCTAATGATAATTTGGAAACTTGACAGATGAATAGAAGACCACGAATCCGTCCTTGTTCATTCCTATCCGTCTTTGTATCGTCTATCTCTCCGTATGTTTTTATTGTCGTCTGTTACGTTCTTGTTCTATTTGTGGGGGGTTTATAAATATATGTGCGGGGGGATTGTGTTTGTTTGTGTGTGTCTATGTGTGTACAAATATATATATATATATATATATATATATATATGTGTGTGTGTGTGTGTGTGTGTGTGTGTGTGTGTATGTGTGTGTGTATGTGTGTGTGTGTGTGTGTGTGTGTGTGTGTGTGTGTGTGTGTGTGTGTCGTTTGTGGATTTGGTTTTCAAGATTCTCTATATGAGTTCATGTATTGAAGCATATCAATTGAAATGTTATATTGTTTTAATCGAAATAAAAATAATGGAAATGAGAATAAAATTTTGGATTGACACTGACCAGCCCCCACATACATATAGTGTGGTTAATAAGGTACCTAACACAGAAAGACACACACAGTGTGTGATATATACACAGTCATACACTCACACACATACATTCACAGACAGATATACAACTGTATACAAATGTGACGTCATCGTCGTCAGTCGTGACATATGTTTATGTATGCATAGGTGGGTGCGTGTTTATTAAACTACCTAACGCGGAAAAAACACACACACTAGGAGATATATACACACACATACACTTACACACATACACTCACAACCAAATATACAGTCATATACAAAATGTGATGCCGTTATCATCATGTTATAAAATATCCTGTAGACAATACAAAGTTTTGCAGCGTGGAAGATGTTTGTAACGCATTCCATAAACCACTAGTTTCACTTCAACATTTAAATTTCCTTTATATTCACTGACAAAATACCATCTTGACTGGGCTGCTATTCAACAGACTGCTATTCAACAGACTGCTATTCAACAGACTGCTATTCAACAAACTGCTATTCAACAGACTTTCTAAAATGAAATTCCATTATGCAGCTGAGGAGTATATTTTCATTGCATATTTTAGGTAGAGTTCTCACTACATGAATAAATGAAGTCTGTACGAAACGTACGTACTGCTATAACCTATTGATTTTTTGTTGCTTTTCTTCAAATATATATATATATATATATATATATATATATATATATATATATATACAATTGCAACGTGGAAGGTGTTTATAAGCCATTTAAAATAACACACAAAATCCGTTCGATTCACTTCAACATTTAAATTTAATTTGTCAAAATATTTTCATCGCTTTCAGACCGCGACCGGTTCACTGACACAATTCTGTGCTGCATATATACATATATATATATATATATATATATAAAGCACGATTTATTCGCGATCAGAGTTGTTCGAAAACCGAGGTACTACTGTATACACAATCACATATACCATAAATATACATATGTATTGTTTTCTGGGTTGATAAAACAAATACTAGTTGAACGGGTGTAGGATTCGATGTAGTCGGCCTACCCGCTACTTCAAACGTCCTGGCACTGCACCAAAATTGGAAAATAATTACTGGAATATATGCAATTTTATCAATCTTGTTTAATATTTTCCAATTTTTTTTCTCTCATTAGCTTTTGTAAAGTTGGTTTGAAGACTTCCAAAATTCATAGTTTTCAATGTAAAAGCACTTGTAAAATGGAAATATGATTGTCAAAAATTCCGACAGTGACTAATGTGCTATCCAGCTCATTTTTTTAAACAGTTTCTTTCTCATAATGAAACATCATATTCTCCCAATTTCGCTCGTCCACTCGCTCAAACTTTCAACCACTCACTAAACACACACTGACATAAATCATATAACTTATAAACTTAAAGATCGGGAGACACCGATACACAGCAACAACAATTTAGATACTAACACCCCAGCTGCTTGATAGATTGGTGAAATAACTAGAGAAGTAATCGATAATTTAATTCGTTAATTGGTTCTGAAGTTCACTAATATTAATAAAGCTGTGAAATAGAACCAGCAGTTACGTTTCTTATAGGCCAATAATTTAGATTATACGCCATAACTGTCAGAATTGATACGGAATTGAAGATAACGACATAAACAAAAGCACTTCCTCGTCGAACCGATTCAGAAACCCGTTTGTGGTCGATAGATCTGATAAATACAGCCACCGAATTTATTTTATATACAATCTTAGTGTATATTATAGAAAAGATATGTTCGATAATGTACCACGTTATGTAAAGGAAGAACACTTAGTTATCGCTTTCCTGGTATCATATGTATTTTCCAAAAGTGTACGTGTTAGATTAACAAGGTAGTATTGTTTTGTATACCATCAGAGCGTAAATAAAAGGATATAAATATCGGTGAGGAAATCAATCCAATTATATACCTTAAATTATATGCCAGGAAATATTATGGTCCCTATTCCACAAACGTAGCCATCAAAAGGTTCGTCAGTATTGAAAAATTCAATATTTTTCTGTCTAATCACAAACACATGAAGTATATTTATTATCTTCCGATAAGCCAGCGGCTAATCAAGCCATATGTTAATGTTTTCACTTAATCATGCGGATTAATTACAATACTTCATCAGCTAAATGGATTTAGGTCATATTTCCATTACTCGTGCAAGGAAAAATAGTGTGCAGAGACAAAATAACAATATTCAGTAATATCGAAGACGAAATGATAATAATAATAATAATAATAATAATAATAATAATAATAATAATAATAATAATAATAATAATAATAATAATAATAGTAATAATAATAATAATAATGGAAAAATTAATAAAAGTCTCGTTTTGTTTAGTGTTACTCAAAATTTCATAAACGTTGTCTTTTTATGATTGTGATGTTAATGTTGTTTTTATTGCCGCTGTTACTTTTGATTTAAACATTCTTGATCATCAACATCATCATCATCTTCATCATCATCATCATCATCATCATCATCATCATCATCATCATCATTATCATCATCATCATTATTAACATTATTATTATTAATGCTATTATCATTATTACTATCATTATTATTATCATTAACGGTATTAACGCCATCGTCATAGTCGTCATCATCATCATCAGCATTATCCTTATCATGTTTTATTACTACTTTGATTAATATATTGTTAATGAAACCTTCCCAGACAACTCCTCTAGCTATATTTTGAAACATGCCATGTGATAGACATTTCGCAATAAACATATTCTCTCTGAATGAAAGTTTTCTTCATACAGACACGAAATGCATAACTTTCTTATGAGAAACCTGTGATATATACAAGCATATGCATATAACACACACACACACACCCACACACACACACACACACACACACACACACACACACACACATACACACACACATATATGTTTCAGAAAAACGAGATAGGAAAAAATTATATATTCACCATTACACGTGTTTAATTTGTTAATAAGAATTACAAAATTGCACATGCAGGAAAATCCTGTAAAATATTTCCTATTTGCGATTAAGTTCAGACAAGGAATCAAATATTATAATATTAAATAAGAGCATTATTTGGTTATCTGTCTGAAGAATTTCTAACAGGGATATCTTATATGGTTTTTCTACATGAACAATTTTTTGTAATGCAAAATAAATAATACCAAATCTTATTCCATTGCTCTCTTTGATATATATTTATATATACGTTATAAGAGTCATACGAATTTACAGGATTTCGAGAGAAATTCTTGTTTGGAAGCAGTTCTTGAAATACATATAAGCTAGATGTTATAACATGTAAAATTTATGTTGGAAACCTCTTTTGGATCGAAAGAGTTGAAGGCTGCATGTGGGGTTTGGAAACTACATCTCGTGCAAACGTTGCCCTAAGGAGCCTTGTTTTATTTGAGTCCCGATAATAGTATTCACAGAATATCACCCTTCACTTTGTCCTACCGTTTTATATTGCATAATTTTTCAGTAACCTAGTGTTAGAAATATTCAATTGCCTGTTATGATTTTAATGAGGTTTTTAAGACTCCACCCCATATAAGAGGGTGGTTCAGACAACTGTTTTCTACGAATATTCCTACTTTCGAAACTCCATGAGGATTTCAAAGACTCTCATAGGGTTTGCCAAATTTCTGATTCCCATTCCTTTCCTTACTTTTACTTCAAACAACCTTGACATAATTTGTTATAGTTGATCTGAAATAAATTAACAGACGAATGCCTTTCGATCTTTACCTGCAGCTGAACTCTTGGTATAACCTTTGGATTATTATCAGGATGCGACTGACACAGCTGGATATGGGGAAACGCCATTATAATATGAAGACAAACTAAAGGATAACCTCAAAGCAGTGAGCAGAAACAAACGTGAATGAGAGATATTGCAAGAAATCGAAAAGTGTGGAGAAACCGATGTTATATAAAGCTAACAAACATTGAGGCAAAACAGTTGAATATAAATAGAAATCAAGCTTCAAAAATGATGATTCACCTGCAAACTATTATTGCCATCATTGTGATTTTGAGGACAACTTAATGGCTGGTTTAACTCGTCATCGTCGTGTCCGGGTGCTAAATCTAATATAGATATGCCATGTACTATCTTTGATAGTATTTGTAAAACACTTGATGATCCAAATACACAACTTTCTTGTACTCATTTAGAATAAATTAATTTTCATAGAATTATATTCTAAATATCAAATATGAAACAAATTAACTCAGTGAATGCATTACGTAGATAATCAGTTCTGCAACTTTTTCTTTTCACTGTGTATATTTTCTAGAGTCATGATGTTAATTTCCAGTCCAACCGTTTATTCTCTCTAAGTGTTGTTCCTTTTCACAACTTTTGATCATAAAAGAGTTTTCTTTTCTCCACGGTAACTGCAGTATGTTTGCCTCTTAGAACTTGAAATATGTGACAAACGTATTGCAACTAACCTATATATATATATATATATATATATATGGGGAGAGAGAGAGAGAGAGAGAGAGAGAAAGAGAGAGAGAGAGAGAGAAAGAGAGAGAGAGAGAGAAATATATATATATGTATATATATATATATATATATATATATATATATATATATATATATATATATATATATATATATATATATATCAAAAGGATGTGTTATATTATTCAACAGACATTCCAACTATCCATCATACATCTCTCATCAGTCTTCCCACAGATATCATTACGGTTTCGACACTTGGACAGTACCATTCAATACGGAGTTGTCAACATCACTAAAATAAGTGTTGTTTGGGAACAAACAAACCAAAGAAACAACAACTTTCAAGCACATTTCCCCTATGTACAACCGTATTTCTGGATGATAATTTTTTTTTTACGAAATAAACGCATGCACTATATATTCGTTTTTCACTCGTTTATTACTTTTCTTATTTTAACTTATGTCCAACATCCAGAGATCTTCTGGAGGAGCAGAATAGACTAAGCGGAGCATTAGTACACACGAGGAAGGAAGGAAGGAAGGAAGGAAGGAAGGTGTTGCTGAGGAGCTTCTAGTGTAACGAAATCTTTCCGAAAAATGGACATGAGTTAAAATAAGAACAGTAACAAACAAACGAAGAACGAATTTATAGTGCGTGTGTTTATTTGTCGAAAAAATGACCATCCTCAAAAACATTATCTGTTTCAACACATGGTTTTTACATCTGGAATCTTGCCACAAAAACTTATTAACGTTTATATATGTATGAATATGTGTATATGCATGCATGTATGTATGTATGTATTTATGTATGTATGTATGTATGTATGTATGCATGTATGTATGTATGTATGTATGTATGTGTGAATAAATGGGTTTATTGGGAATTGTCTTGCTTTGGTAAAAAAATGAAATATTCATCATCTACCAATTCTAGGTTGATCATTATTTACCAAAAAGTCTGAAATTGTACTAAATCGTATATCTTTATTTCTTGAAAAGAAATTTATGATTGTTATGCGACTCCCAGATATCTCTTAAAATTCTCATCTGAAAGGTATGTTACATTCTATCACAATAGATAATGGAATTAATCGAGAAATAATTTAATTTCAAAATCTTGTTATAGTACATTGTAAACAACATGATAAAGAATAGGATATAAGTACATAAAAAATTCTTGTAGATAAACGATGTATGGACGAATGCAAAAACATTGAAGTATATATTATATAGTGTAGGCACATAAACAATTAGTAAATGATGACTTGGAAGCACATTGTAACATTCAGTCTTAATAAAAGAATTAAACATTACTAAAACTAAAGTTTTCTTCCTGAAATTTTCACTGATGTTTCTGTAATTCCTAAGAGTAGGTGCATCAATGTTTGGTTCTTCCAAACCACATTTCATGGGAAAAAGGCATGAGGGTGTGCTCTCAATTCTATTTTGATTTTCATATCTTTATGAAGAACTTTCAATGCATTCACAAACATTTGAGAATGTCTAAATTTCAACAAACTGACCCATTATGAATTTGTATACACAGAATCGAGTGTCTGAGGTTCTGTTCGACACATTTATTCCTGATGTTATCTGAATGTGAAGCTCTTGTCATTACTGCCTCATTCCACCCTAAGACGGCATTATGTCTGGTACGACTGTTTGCAGCATGAATATATTATGTTGCTCCAAAAGGACACGCTCTTGAAAATTACCGAAAACAGAAAATGGTGAAACGCACCTAAAATTCTGACATTGTTTCTTCGTATCGGATTTGAAAAGGGAGACCGTGATAGCATCATTCCAGTCTTGCAGTACCTTATCCTCACACTAACAACGTAATATTGCTGTGTGTCAAAGTGTTGCTCCTTCTTACCTCCATGTTTGAGAACCTCAGTATTAATCCATTTACGCCAGATGTAGTGTTATTTAATTTTTCTACAACAGAAGCGTGTGTTATTTCTAGTATTTATCTTACTCTATTTCACCTAAAATTGTTTAACTTCCCACTGATTTCATGAAATCTATGTCGGCATTAGTGGTGCTGTTAAGGAGTCCAGAGAATTGAAACGATTGTGGATGGATACAATGAGTGAAGAGTGAGAGGCAGACTGCAGTTCTCTTGCATGTGTTGTCGCAAATCGTGGGCCATTCAGATCTTCCATTTGAGAAGAAAATGAGTTGATATCCATGGCATTCACTGCCACTTTTGTTTCTTTGAGTGCAAACTCTTCACCACTACTGCTTAATATTCCTCAAAGTAAGGTGGCGAACTGGCAGAAACGTTAGCATTCTAAGGAAAATGTTTAGTAAGCATTTCATCCGCTTTAAGTTCAAATCCCGTCAACATCGACTTTGCCTTTCATCCTTTCGGAGTCGATAAGATAAGTACTAGTTGAGCAATGGAGTCGATGTAATTAACTTACTCCATCCCCCTAAATTGCTTGCTTTGTACCAAACTTTGAAATCCATATTATAAATGCAGCATTTTAATAGTAGATTTCAGCTGTTATCATTTATTGATTCTAATGTAATAAGTTAGCCTGCTTTATTAATCATGCTTAATTTTATATAATCTCGAAATTCGGAATTACAAGAGAGATATATCTGACTAATTGACGCTATTTCGGCAATATTCCCCTTATAATCAGTTATTAATTCGCAGGCCAATTTATCTCCAAATATGCTTTTAATTGCTGTCTTAAATGCTAATAAGGTCCCTAGTACTCAAAGATGTAGTAGAAAATGTATGCAACACAACTTCCTCAAGTTAAATATCTGTACGAAATGTAATTGTAATGATCTATTTTTCGTTTATATCTGAGAGATTCATACAATTTATTTAGTGCGTTCATTACATAGTATATTTATATTTTTACTGGTAATACTTAAATATTTTACATGGTAAATTTATAGTTAGCTGTTAATAGTTACATATTCATTGATATTTCAGTACATGCTTTTAATATCGTCCAGTTATGTTAAACTCCTTCGTAATTGATATTTAGGGAAAATTTAAATCACCAATGAACTGGATAATCTATTAATAATGTAGTTTATTAAGGCCATTAACGAAGAGTACATCCGTTACATGTAAAGTGCATATTCTGAATTACAAATAAATTTTTTTGCTAATGGGAGACTAATGTAGGAATTGAAATCTAATTTGTATCGAAATTTTAATAATTAAATGCATATATTAATGGCAATTTCTCACAGTTTTACCCTCAAAATACATACTCATATACATATATATATATATAAATACATGTCCACACAGGCACACATGTGAAAATATATATATATATATATATATATATATATATATATATATATATATATATATATATATATATATATATATATATATATATATATATATATATATATATATATATATACATGTGTGCATGTGTATTTATGTACATATATGTCCATATATATGTATATATATATGTATATATGTATATATATATATATAAATATGTATGTGTGTGTATGTGTGTGTGTGTGCGTGTGTGTGCGTGTGTGTGCGTGTGTGTGTGTATAAAATACACTACTTTATTTTGAGTTTGATAGTATTAACAATACCCGCCAATAAAATACAGAATGGAGTTTTAGTGCTCCAAGTGAGCTATATTCCGTTTAACCATCTGAATAGAGGCAATGCAAGCGGAACCTAGACGAACACAATTAATAACCACACTCGAAAATCAAATATATACATATATCCGTCTACATTTAGAAAACGGATATAAAAATACCAAATATATAAGTATATAAATACATATACATAGATAAATATTGATGTGATACATAAAACACAGTGGATTCACATTTAAAAGTTAAAATACATTGGTGTAATAAAAAATTGAGACGGTAAGACATTATAAAGGACGTACTAAAATGCCATGAAAAATTTTTAAATCCATCTACAGTTTCAGAGACGTGCCAAGTAATATGATATATTTTTTATATTTTTATAACTGACACTCCCCTCATCAGGGCGAATTTATATCTAGACTTAGATGGCGTGCCTTTTATTTTGATAAATCCAAAAACTCGGAGTGGTAAGATGAATGTATGAAAACCAGCACCGCAAATCAAACTGAATGTTCAGAATTCTATAATTTAAAATCATATTAGAAGGCAATACCAAATCCTGATGTCGCCAAATTTGAAAAGGACCTAATACATATGATAAAAAACCTCAAGTACTCTAAATATAAGAACGCATTCCAGAATCAGCTGCGACAAAAAATAGCAAAACTGAAGGACGATCCAAATTTACATATACTTTCTGACAAAACGGGAAATATTTACTCCGTGCCCTCTGAAACCTATGATAAATTGATATCCAAAGAGCTTCATGCTAAATACAAAATTGCCAAAATTCAGCTATTATTGACATTAATAATAGACATTATGATTTAATTTCAAAACTAGGAATTCTCGACCACACACAACCTTACGATCCAAAGACTCTGCATTGCACCCTAAAGGACCATATAAGCGAATTTCTTGCTAAACCAATAATACGTCTAATTTGTTCAACCAAATCAGACTTGGACAGCATCAAGAAATCCATATTAGATACGATCATTCCGGTTATAAGAGAAAATACAGTGTTACCCTTATAGGAATCTACCAACGACGTTATATGTTGGTTTCACACACTTAAATATAATGAGTCATCTTCGTTTATTCCATTTGATATATCCAATTACTATACCTTGATCTCCCTCATCTTATTGAATAAAGTAATTATTTTCGCCTGGAATTATGTTGAACTATCGGCTTTAGATGTTGATATCCAAGCAGATAGATTGAACCTGATAAATTACGGAAAACAGCATTTATTTAAATCAGATTATTTTAACGTTTCCGATGGGATCCTGGAACTCGGCACAAATAACGGATATATTTGGATTATTTCTATTGGACAAGATTAAGCGGCATTTTCCATCTCTATCTCGAGGGATTTATAGGGTTGATGCATTGTTTATTGTCTCTATTCATTGGAATCCTCAGATTGAGATATTAAAGAAAGTGCTACGGGAGTTTTTGGAGGACTTTTATAATCTGAATTCGAGAATAATCGAAATTATTCATATTGTATAGAATAATCCTAAAGTAACACATTTTGTGGATATCACTTTTGATCTTAATACTAACCTACACTACTCTTTTTGAAAACCAAACCAAACTTTCCAATGCATCAATGTATCCCCCAATCATCCCAAATCATCCATTAGAATCTCAAACCTATCAGCTAATGAAATAATTTTTAATAAATATACCCCTATCTATAATAATGCTTTAAAATTAAGCGTGTTTATTAATAATATTAAATATATACACGGATGATAAAAACAGATCTCCAATAGCAGAAACTATCTATTCTATCCCCTAGGACCTCACATTAAGTCGATAAAGACCAATATTTGTGCAGATAAAATGAAGTTTAACAATGATAGGAATAAAGGGGATAAAGTTGAAAATGAAAGTAATAATAAAAATAATAATAAAAATAGTACTGATATGGATACTATGGACGATAAGGATGGTAATAGATGTAACGATGGTAGTAATAAGAATTATAGATATGAACAGAAATATAACGTTAGGTTTATGTCGAATGAAGGTGGAATAAGTATGAAAATAAAAATTAAAATATAGATATAAATAAAAATGGGAATAGCTTTACATGTGGCAAATTAAGTCAAATAACATATTGTAAGCCCACTTTTAATACCAAATCTAAGATTCGTCAGGTTATTTGGTTCGCCCCTTCCTTTTTATTAAGAGTGAAAGGTCTACCAAGATTATGTTTTTAAATTATTGACAGAAAACGTCCCTAAACATCATAAATATTTCTCAATATGCAAATAAATCATTAAAGAGCCAGCTTATTCGGTCACTCCCAATCTCGAGTCTATTATCGCTTTAATGAACAGGAATGAAATAAGATAACGTAATGATAGAAATGATAATAATAATTTTGGTAATAACATTAAATCTGATAATGGGAAGTTCATTACTGGCACTGATGATAGTAGTAATGGAAATAGCGCACCTTGTGAAATTGAATATGAAAGAAGTATAAGAATGGCTCATAATACAAATGATAATATCAATAACAACAATAATAATAATAATAATAATAATAATAATAATAATAATAATAATAATATTAATAATAATAATGATGATGATGATGATGATAATAATAATAATAATAATAATAATAATAATAATAATAATAATAATAATAATGATGATGATGGTGATGATGATGATGATCATGATGATACTAATAATACTAATAATAATATTAATAATAATAATAATAATAATTATTATTATTAATATTATTATTATTATTATTATTATTATGCAGCTGGAAAACTATTATAAAATAACCACCATAGGACTGCAAAAATACCTACTTCAGAAACAAGGAAAACTAATACAAATAGCCACAAAACGCGAGCAAAATTTAAAAAACTGTTTTCAGTATTTAAGGAAGCTGACAAATACAAACAATAAATCATACTACCTAACAAATAGGAAGAAGAAGAAGAAGAAGAAGAAGAAGAAGAAGAAGAAGAAGAAGAAGACGAAGAAGAAGAAGAAGAAGAAGAATAAGAAGAAGAAGAAGAAGAAGAAGAAGAAGAAGAAGAAGAAGAAGAAGAAGAAGAAGAAGAAACAACAAAAACTATAAAACAAATGAAATCCAAACTAAAACTAGAATAGCAACGGACCATGATAAAACGATGGCAAGAAAAGGCCCTACATGGTAAATACTGGGCTAAACTAAATGCGAAAGAAATAGACAGAGAAAAATCCCAGCAATGGCTGAGAAGCTCAGGACTCAAAGCAGAGACTGAAGGATTTTTAATTGCTGCACAAACCAGAGCCTACCCACCAGAAATTACCAAAAACACATAATGAAAAGAAATATAACAAGTAACTGTAGAATATGTGGAGATCGACAAGAAACAAT
Source organism: Octopus bimaculoides (assembly GCF_046866305.1). Classification (NCBI taxonomy): domain Eukaryota; kingdom Metazoa; phylum Mollusca; class Cephalopoda; order Octopoda; family Octopodidae; genus Octopus; species Octopus bimaculoides. Next base: position 143,148,994 of record NC_142929.1, read on the forward strand.
AAATCATATTATCTCTGGCTGCCCAGTCCTGGCTAAGAAGGAATATATTCACAGACACGACAGAGCCGAGACCTATATACACTGGAAGCTATGCCAACACTATGGAATAACAACAGAAAAAAGATGGCATAAACACACGCCAGAAAAGGCCACAGAAAACGAGAAAGCAACCATACTCTGGGATATGCCAATACACACAGATAGAGAAATTAAGGCAAATAGACCAGATATAGTTGTCAAAGATCATGAAGAAAAAAATGCTTTCCAATTGATGTAGCAATACCAGCAGATGACAATTGAAAAACTTTCAAAATACAAAGACCTGGAAATAGAGGCAACTCGAATGTGGAATCTAAAAACAGAAACAATTCCTATCATAGTAGGTGCCTTAGGTATTCAGACAAATACATAACAAAAACACCAGGACATACAAATATATATAACATACAGAAAATTGCACTACTGGGCACTGCACACATCCTACGCAAAACACTTTGAATACAGTAACTATAAATGCACCACAGCAAACCACAGCACATACCCAAGTCGCACAGAGCTGCGCTCGGTGGTGAAGTGAAAGCACGTTATAAAAATAAAACTACTGAACAATAATAATAATAATAATAATAATAATGATGATGATGATGATGATAATGATGATGATGATGATGATGATGATGATGATAATAATAATAATAATAATAAATAAACCTGAAATTGGCTTAAATGAAAGTACCAATAATACTGTGGATCCTAGCATTGGAAGGAGGGAAGCGATCAGTATGCTGAATAATGCTGGCAGTAGACCCCATAAAGGGCGCAATAACTGTAATTGTAGGGACCCACTAAGATGTCCGATTAGCGGATATTGTTGCCGGGATAATGATTTTTATAAATGTAGAGTTGAAACGCAAAACGGTCAGAGAAAAATATATATTGGTAGTTCGACATTCTTCAAGCAGCGGTAGCGAAGCCACCTGAGCCCTTTTAAGGATCCTAAATATAGGACATCTACGGCATTGGCATCATATGTAAATGACCTTAAAGAAAGGAATATCGCATTCAAATTATCATGGTCTATCCTTGCACATTCTACACAATGCTTCACAGTAATTATTTCATTATAATATATATGTATGTATATATGTACGTATATAATATATATATATATATATATATATATATATATATATATATATATATATATATATATATATATATATATAAATATATATATATATATGTATATATATATATATATATATATATATATATATATATATATATATATATATATATATATATATAAATATATATATATATATATATATATATATATATATATATATATATATATATATATATATATATATATATATATATAGATATATAGATATATATATATATATATATATATATATATATATATATATATATATATATATATATATATATATATATATATATATATATATATATAGATATATATATATATATATATATATATATATATATATATATATATATATATATATATATATATATATATATATATATATGTGCACAAATAGTTTTTCGCCATGATAGATCTCTAACCACTACACACATTTTTTTCTTTGCTTGTTTCTCTCCTTGTTTGTTTGTGTGTTCCTTTCTATGGAAGAGCGTAGGCTCGAAACGTTAGAGGCTTTTTCAATTCCCGAGCTTTATACTAATATATCTATTTGTTTTCTACACCACTTGTCTTCGTCTTTTTTTTTTGTGGATTCTCCCTATATATCTATGCACACCCGCACCAAACACACACGTTCTAAGTACTACCTTTCATGAAAACCTTCAAACTATTTATCGACAATGGGTTGTTTATTAGTGATGTCTTCCTATTTCTTGCCGGCAGAACATTATGTTAATTTCTGTGTTGTTACGATACAATTACTGCGAGTTTCTATTTAAAACTTCGTATTCTGTTTGCAGCATGTCCTGTAATTCTGATACCACACATATTGCATTTTATTATTAATAAAAATTCTATGCTTAATTATCTACTGTTGTTGAAACGCATGTTTGTATTGACTTATAGCATAAAGTACTTTTATTGCAGGCTGTTTTGATTGGCACAGCGTACTTATGATAAAGGTCAGCACAGTAGCTATCATAGCAAAAAACTTACAGGTAACTAACGCAGAAAGAAAATTAAGAATCTCTTAACGCACATATGTACAATAACAAATATTTACATATATTGCAATGAAGTATTTAGTATAAATATATATATGTCCGTGTGTGTGTGTTGATATATACATCTATATGTGTATATATACATATATATTTGTGTGTGTGTGTATATATATATATATATATATATATATATATATATATATATATATATATATATGTATGTATATATATATATATATATGTGTGTATGTGTGTGTGTGTGTGTGTGTGTATGTGTGTGTGTGTGTGTGTGTGCGTGTGTGTGCTTATGCATATGTTAAGTGTGTATGAATGTACGGAAGATTCTATGCTCCTAATCATAAAGTCGCTATATACTGCTTCGGCGGAATATAGTTTGTAATGTAAGAATTACTCATTGCTCTTCTATCAGTTTTTCTTTCTTTTTTTCCCGTGACTATTGCAATTAATATTAAACAAATTGGGTACATCACCTACTTCCATGTCACCGACGGCAAAAAAAGTGCCACTGAGCCGATTAGTTTCACTATCAAATTAGCTATATATTCATATATCTGCATCGATGGATGTAGGTATTTTATGGGGATATAGATGTGTATATGTAAGTATATACCAGTATGTGTACATTTGCAGTACATATATTTACAAGTATAAATATATGTTTACAACTAAATATACATATACAATCTTCTTTTTTCAGAATGAGATAAACCAAGGGCGTGAAGATTTTAGAAAATTTATAAATAGAAGGTCTTACATGTGTTTCCAGGATATTTATTATATCCCTTCATCGAAGATGGTGTGAGAAAATGGTTAAGCAATAGTTAATTTAGAAAAGATACGAAATAGACAGTGAAGTGGAAGAATGAAAATAGATGTGCGATATGCAGGAATATCGCATTTGTAGATCTTTTATTTAGGCAGAATGGTATACATATAAGATACATATACTTTGTGAATAAAATCCAATAGTATCTAAAATTATTCACATAATCATCGAACCTGGAGCTTAGCTATAGTCTATCTATAGCACTTACTCAGCATTGCCTGACACCCGTGGGTCTTCCTGACAGCATTACGACTAAATTTATATATATCTATATATATATACTCTATTTAAAAGCAGCAGAAATATAACAAAAAACCGTTACTCTGAGTTTCACGTTCCCGTTCATCGGACAGTTTTGTTAGAAAGCACATTTCATGTGCTTACTCCGGTATATATATATGTGTATATATATATATATATATATATATATATATATATATATACATGATTGACCCATAGCTGCTAAACCACTTTTTATGTCATTCATTCTGTTTATTTTCTCGTGTTCCGTACTGTTGAAGAGCGTAGGCTCGAAACGTAAAAGACTTTCTCACCTTCTAGAACGTTTAAAGTAATACACCTCTTTGTTGTTTATACACTTCTGTTTGTCTTTTGTTTTTTTGTAAATTCCAACAATATATATATATAAATATACATACATACACACACACACACACACATATATATATATAAGTATAAGTATGTATATATGTATGTATGTATGTATGTATTATGTATGCATATGTATATATATATATATATATATATATATATATATATATATATATATATATATATATATATATATATATATATATATATATATATATATATATTTATATAATTTATATAAGGGCATTAACTATATAGTAATGCTTCACGCTTAGAGGGACTAAATAAGTCAAAAACTACCCAAAAATATGCAACATATTTACCGAAAGCGAGGAAAGGCAACTTTCAAAATTAATCTCCTAAAAACATTTAACTCAACGGTAGACCACTGGTTTCTCAATCAATACAGCAAAACTGTGAAGTAAGCTGCATCTTTTGTTCATCAGTACACGTGTGGTCGAGACATAAAAATAAACAAGAATCAACATAACACGATGTACCCAACACAGTACGATGACTTCTGTTCATCATTATATATCCGTGAAAGAGTTTAGAATATATCCGGTTGCATCTCAGTAACATGTGGTTATACAGAATAATATTCAGCACTGAATATATTCTAATTATTTATAATATAATATAGGATAAAATCTTTATAAGAATTTATCAAGTAGTCAGCGTGAAAACCCCCCATTTTTTTCCGCTGACTACTTGATAAATTCTTATAAAGATTTTATCCTATATTATATTATATATATATATATATATATATATATATATATATATATATATATATATATATATATATGTGTGTGTGTGTGTGTATACATATATAAAATGTGTCATCCTTTGTACAGTTATGCCTCTATTATTTTGAACTTGCAAATTTTACCGGTAAGGTAAAATGGTGGTGCGAAAACCGCTTTGCACATCGTAGGCCCTGCCAGAACTGCATAGTACAAAAGGAAGTGCACCTAACGGGAAAAAGATAGTACACTAGAGACAGTATGCAGATGTAGTGCGTAAACCAACAACCAACCAGATTCACCCAGATGTGAAAGGGCAGCAGATGAACAACAATATCCTTTGTGCATGGCACCAAAGATTGGCTAGCTGCACACCTGGCTACACACACAAAAATGCAACTACATCTACCACCACATAGCACCACCATCCATAACAAATGCAGGGTTGCCACCACTAACACCAGAACAGACGTCACAAAAATATATCTTCTAAATATCGGAGAGTTGTTGCACGTGTAATGTAAAACAAATATCTCGTTCCTGAGAGACCTTGCTGCATGCAGTCAAGTTCTGTGCATAGCACATCTTAAAAGCCTTCTTATACCTGATATAGCGCATGTAGGAATACACATACCACAGTATGTTATTGTATGCTCAGAGAGAAAAGAATGAGCCCTGGTGCATTGATGTGTACATCCGAGTGAACCTCACACACCGGGTCCATTTTTTTTATTCAAATCTGGTGAGCGACGCATAAATTGTAGACACAATAACTTACTACATATCGAGCTGAACACTGTCTAGCAAAGATAGTTCTCAACAAACAGAAACAACGCATCAGTGTATTCCTTTTTGGTGATTTAACTTCACCAGTGTGGGATGACCTGGGGGCCAGATGGTCGAAGGAATGACACACAACCAGCAAGCAAAAAGTAGAGTCCCTGTTCCGCTATACCAATGCTTCTTTCATAGAGTAAATTGTGATGCAACTAACCAGGGTAAATAATATTCGGGATCTCTTCTTCATAAAGAATATGCACACTATCTATAATGTTAAAGTGACACCGACACTGGTCTCTGGTTACAACATTATAGAGATGTTTATGTAAGGACCAAAAGCTCCTGCAGACGTACAGTTTGTACGTAGCACCCGAAATGTCTCCAAGCTTAAATTTCATAAAGTAAACTGGAAGTTGATTGAGAAAGAGATTGTTAAAGTGGATTGGCCTACTTGTCTCTCCAAACCAGTCATTGATATGAAACAAACATTTAATGTCCATAATACAAGCCATATGTCACAAATGTGTCTCAGAGCGGAGGAACACAAAAACAGAATCCCTAGGGAAGGAAGACCTTTATAGAACGACACAGATTATGAACCGCTTGAATAAGCACCCAGAAGGTGTGAGATGTCACGCCTGGGGAGATCGCTGTTGGAGATCCAGAAACGTCTGCATCAATATCACGAAAAAGAGGGCGCATATAAGGAAGCTTGGATTATAGAAAGTATCAAGTTGAACACTAAAGCTTTCTTTAACTTTGCCAAAGAAAAAGCCACATTACACCACATGATAGGACCCTTCTTCCGAAAAGATGTATCCCACAAAGAAACCCAAAGAGGATAAGAGAAATACTGAACGAACGTTTCCAAATGTTGTGCACTACACTTCTGTGACACAGGCAAATAAACAAACCAGCAGAATTCTTTCCTGTAAAGTGTTCCAAGTGAGCCTACCACAAGAGCGGAAACACAAACGACAGCAGCAGTATCAGACTACGTCATTCACACAATACCACATATAAGAGGTTTCAAATAATGGTATAGCACCGCCACCACGTCCCCAATGATTAAAGATTAAAGATTATATATATGTATATATGTATACATATATTATTTTATTTAAAAGAGTTCCAACTCTGTCTGTTTTTTATGTTTTATTTATATTCTTGTAAAATTAATGTGGGATATATCATATGGAGTATATAATATATAATATTAAAATGGATGGTACAATGAAATGAAGTATTGAATGTCGTATTGGAGATATGGAATATGTCTTATTGAATATATGAAATATTGAGCGTTCAATATAAAGGATTAAATATATAAAGGCGAATACGTATTGTCAATGCCTTGTGGTATTTCATCATGGCCGGTATCTGACAGACTGTAACAGACAGTCTGTTACAGTCAGTCAGATACCGGCCATGATGAAATACCACAAGGTATTGAAAATACGTATTCGCCTTTATATATTTAATCCTTTATATTGAACTCTCAATATTTCATATATTCAATAAGACATATTCCATATCTTCAATAAGACATTCAATACTTCATTTCATTGTACCATCCATTTTTATATTATATATTATATATTCCATATACTATATCCCACATTAATTTTACAAGAATATAAATAAAACATAAAAAACAGAGTGTTGTAACTCTTTTAAATAAAATAATATATTCCTCTATACACCATCGTACGAAACCCTTTTTTTGTATTTATTTTTACTCACATATGTATACATATATATGCACATTTATATGTATGTATATATATATATATATATATATATATATATATATATATATATATATATATATATATATGCACATATATATGCATATATATATATATATATATACATATATATATATATGCACATATATATGCATATATATATATATATATATATGCACATTTATATGTATATATATATATATGCACATATATATGTATATATGTATATATATATATATATATATATATATATATATATATATATATATATATATATATATATATATATATATATATATATATATATATATATATATATATATATATATATTTATATATGTACATATATATAAATACTTATATACATATATGTACGTATATGACTGTATGTGTGTGTGTTTCTGTGTGTTTCTGTGCATGTGTGGGTGCGTGTGATTATATTGTCATGCTCGCCTATAATATAAATTTCATGAAAATAGTTATTCATACATGGGCGAAATTGAAGATATTTGCTGTATGCACAAGCCAGATACTCATCATCCACACTTTTTCGTATGCGTACATGTATGTCGGCATCCACGACAATGCTTATCAATCTCAATTTATCCATTTTTGTGTTTGTGGCTCCCTATATATTTGTGCGTGTGTACGTGCATGTGTGTGTATGTGTATATATATATATATATATATATATATATATATATATATATATATATATATATATATATATATATATATACATACATACATACATTCATACGTACATAGGAGTGTAATTTAAATGTTTTTATTCTATTTTACTGTTTCTAAGCATATATTTCCAAGTTTGCCATCTCATAAACTGCCATTTACAATACCCTTAAAATACTATTATACGGCAATATTATTTATCGACTTTATTCAGAATTCAAATATTAAAATATCAGAACTTTATACCTGAAGCCTCTCTAGTTCATGTCATGTTATTATTGTCCATATTTACCGAAGTGAACAAAACATTATTTCCTCTGAACATACTATTGCAATGTGACAGCATATAATGTTTTGGAGAAACTCTCGATAGAAAATAAGTCACGTCTAAGAAATGCTAGAACGTTTCCACATTTCTCTTCAGAACATAACTTTAAACACTTCTGTATCATACAACAATTTCAGATAAATATATTGAAATATATTTGGAAAATTACTCTGTTTCATTCAGCGCCCATTGTACGTCTATACTTATACACATAAAACACAATAGAAAAATTCAAACACGCACAAAAATACATATACACATATGTATATACGTATATTTATATATATAGATATATATGCATACATATATACATACATACATACATATATATATATATATATATATATATATATATATATATATATATATATATATATATATATATATATATATATATATATATTTACATATATATATATATAGAGACAGAGAGACAGGGGGAGGAGAGAAAAAAGAGAAACAGAGAGACAGAGATTGAAAGATAGATAGATAGATATACACACACGCACATATATATAATGTATGTGTATACATATATGTATGTATATAGTATATATTTATATATGATAGTATGAATGCATGTGTGTGTATATGTATATATGTATGTATGTATGTATACATGTATGTGTGTGTGCGCGTGCGATAGGCCACTTCTATTCCCCATAATACATTATAATTCATATAGAGTCGAGGCAAATTTTCACAGCAAACCTCAATAATATCTTACAAATAAAATGTTTTCAACGCTGATAATATTTCATATGAGTTCTCTGGAATGGAATTAAAATCTCCGGAACATAACATATAGTATAGAGGTTAGCAAATTTCTTTTTATTTGGCCATAGCTCAAATGTCTATGTATCTCTCTCTGTAGTTGCCTATAATTTGCTACAACCACCATTTTGCTGGTAATGAAATTTAATTAAGTAGACTATATTGTAAACCATTTTGTTGACAACCAATAATTGTTGTCTCGCAGACAGAGAAGAAATTAGGTTTCGTTATTGGTGACAGCATCGAATAACGTTGGATTCTATGTTCTCAGAAATACAGGAAATCACACAAGAAAATATGAAAGAGGCGTGAAGAATCAATAAACTTGAAATATCAATGCAGCAGCTTCGACAAAGTAGTCGATCCTGCCCAATATGTTAGTGGAGGAAGCTGTCTAACCGGTGAAGAACACCCGAAACAAGAAGTTTCTCACACTAAATACGAAGATTACATACTCTTAACAAAACCTTTAATAATCCATAATTTATGAGGTTGAGACACGTAACACCAATGACGGCACGCATGATAGTTTAACAATATTTGGACATAATGTTGATGTGATATATCTCGACTTTGCAAAAGCCTTTGACAAAGTTGATCATGGCTTGATGTGTCACAAGCTGCGAAACCTTGGCATAGCTGGTAAGTTAGGAGAGTGGCTGCATGACTTCCTGAATGGTAGAAGTCAGACAGTTGCAGCCAATGGAGACTATCTAAGGAAACAAAAATATTGAGCGGTGTTCCACAAGGAACTGTTCTGGGGCCACTACTGTTCATAGTGGCCCTTTTGGACATGCCCACGGTCACTCGGAGAGCCACTGTCACTAGCTATGCTGATGACACAAAGATATCTCAGGCAATAAAGAATCCTGATGATATTGTAAGCCGGCAGAATGACCTAAATGCAATATATGAGTGGGCAGAGCAAAATAATATGCAGTTCAATGCAAAAAAAAATCAAGTACTGCGCTACAAGACCACAAGTACCTCCCAACTGGCATACACAGGGCCTGGAGGTACTGCAATCTCAGAACCACAAACAGTAAGAGATCTGGGCATCAACATGTGTAGTGATGCATCATTTCACATGCACATTATCAAGTTGACAGCAAAGTGCAGACGACTGGTAGGGTGGATACTGAGGACATTCCGTACAAGGGATCAAAAAGTCATGTTGACTCTATCGAAGACATTTGTTCTGAGCCGCCTTGACTATTGCTCTCAGTTGTGGTCACCACACAGTGTTAAGCGGACAGCAGAACTCGAGGCAATTCAGCGGCACTATACAAAAAAGATCGCCACAGTCCAACAGATGAACTACAGGGAGCGACTGAAGGCACTAGGTCTCTACTCCCTGGAGCGCAGGCGGGAGAGATATGTAATAATATACATATGGAAAATACTGGAAGGACTGGTGCTAAACTTTGGAATCAAGTACTACAGGAATGCCCGCACGGGTCGCCACTGCATGGTGCTAAAGGTACCGTCCACTGCATCTCACATAAGAACGAGATACTGCAGCAGCCTCGGTTTCAGAGGACCTCAGCTCTTCAATGCCCTGCGAAAACATTTGAGAGACATGCAAGACATGGATGCGGAGGTCTTCAAGACAAAACTTGACGCTTTCCTCTCCAAGATACCAGACGAACCAATGGCTCGTAATGAGACGCAGTTTAGGGCAGCTACGTCAAATTCTTTTATACGCCAGATGTGCCATCAAACTCTTGATTGGACCATGTCAGGTGGGGGAGAAGAGCCATGCAAGGAACGTGAAAATCACGGTGGTGCACCAGCATGACCGCAGCCACTTGGCTGAACCACATAAATAAATAAATAAATAATTAAGGGATCAGCAAACATTTGCTTCACCACATACCGAAGTTCATAAATAGCAGCTAAAAAAGCTGAGACTCCAACAGATAGCATTACTTGTAACTGACAAAGGCAAAAACAAGAAGAAAAAAACAAATGAAAACTAACCATTCGAAGTTAATCATAGACGCGTTTCTGGATTATGAGCGATAATTTGCGGTTTACCCTCAGGGAGTGAATAATTATTACAATTAAAAGGGTAAAGGTTCGGTATGTGGCGAAGCAAATGTTTGCTGATCCCTTAATTATGTTTATAAATGTATAAGAACTTTTAAATAATTTCTCCACCGATAATGGTGTTTACATACCGAAGGGCTTGGTAAAAATGATTAATTGTTGATTTATTAATAAATTAATAAATTGATAAACCTTTACCCTTTTAATTGTAATAATTATTCACTCCCCGATAGTAAACCGCAAATTTTCTGCGGTATTGCTTGTGACGCACATAGTAATTTCTTGAGGAAGAAATAGGGGACTGGCTGGCCGATGTAGGTTCAGTTGTGCTTTCAGGTTGTGCCGATGCATGAATGTTCACTCGTTCATGCATGCAGTTTGCTAGCCTAGTCGAATTTACTACTAGAATATTATACCGATGAAGGAAATTGAGTATTATCGCTCATAATCCAGAAACGCGTCTATGATTAACTTCGAATGGTTAGTTTTCATTTGTTTTTTCATCTTGTTTTTGCCTTTGTCATTTACAAGTAATACTATCTGTTGGAGTCTCAGCTTTTTTAGCTGCTATTTCTGAACTTGGGTATGTGGTGAAGCAAATGTTTGCTGATCCCTTAATGATGTTATATATATATATATATATAGATAAATATACAGGGATTAGCATTGAGTTGCTTCTCCAACATATTCTTGTATAGATAGATAGATAGATAGATAGATAGATAGATAGATAGATAGATAGATAGATAGATAGATAGATAGATAATTCGAGGCAGCTATACTTCATTAGGGACTATTGTAGTATTTCCACTAGCTAATCCCAATCATATGATGTGAAAGTTAGGGATTTTTGAAATTATATATTACCGATATTGAAGGATAAAGAAAATGAAGAAAAAATGTATGTATGAACAATTCATTTGTACGTTGTAAAATGATGAAAATTTATTTTAAAAAACATAACAGTACAAATAAATTGATTACAACTTGCAAAGCTCAGAAAATAAAATAAAGGAATCTACATAAATATTTCAGTCCTATCACATTTCACCTGGAGTATTAGTGAGTTTAATACTCATTATGCATCCTTCAAACCTGAAATGGTTACCTAAGTACCATTAGCTCAAAATTAATCCTGAAGAAGTTCTACCCCTATATAGTTAGAATATGATACATTTCTTAGCACTTAACCAAATGCTTAGAATTTGTGATCAAGTAGATGGTTGAACTGAAACATATATGTAATTTTTTTTGTTTTTTTTTTGTTTTTTTGAGGTTTACAGCTTTAACAATTTATCAATTATTCAAGTAACCAATTTTTCTCCATTTTCTCTTTTGTGTTTCGGCCAATATATATATATATATATATACATATATATATATATATATATATATATATATATATATATATATATATATATATATATATATATATATATATATATATATACGAGTTTAAATTTCGCCGAGGTCGACTTTGCCTTTTATCCTTTCGGGGTCGATAAATTAAGTACCAGTTGCGTACTGGGGTCGGTATAGTCGACTCCCCACACACACACACAAAAAAACCTCCTTCACTTGTGCCTAGAGAAGACAAAAGGAAAAAAAAGAAGATATTTTTAGTCTATTCTTAATGAATCAAACATTTTAAAATCTACTGACCGCCATCATTTTAGATCAGAAAGTATATCCTTGAAGTCTTTGTTAAGAAATGTGTTGTTTTTGACTTCTTAAAGAGATAATGATATCGTTCTAAATAGGCAATGTTTTTGTCAAACCGGGGACTATATACAGATTCAATTGCACAGATGAAAATCATATTGATTTTAAATTGTTGCAGAACATCAACAAGTTCGAGTTAGCGGCATGCCATTTACATCGACCCCACTGCTCAAATGTTAATTATTTTTTTAGTTCCCGAAATAATGAAAGACAAAGTCTACCTCGGTGGTATTTGAACTCAGAACGGAAATTCGGAAGAAAAGCTGGTAAGCATTTCTAGGCACACTAACGTAAAGACGAAATGCCGTTTATCAATTTGTCCTACGTGCTAATAATTCGTCCGCTTCATCACATCTATCGACAGTCAACATATTCCTGATTGGTTATGGCAGCAATATTCGTCTGACAACTAAAAACGAAAATTAATATACAACACACCCGTACAACTGCAAATATCTTGAACCAGAATCACTGTCTAACGTTAAATGTCTTGAAGGAAAATATAACACATCCGCATTTAAAAAGGGAGCAAGAAGTGCGCCCACAGTTTTATGTGCCGAAAACTGATAGCCTGGAACTGCGATAATACAATTAAGTCGGAGAAATGTTTCTTCGGCATGCAGTATAAGGGTCTGTATGCAGAAAATAGAATACATAAAGGGCGGCGAGCTGGCAGAAACGTTATCACGCCGGGCGAAATGCTTAGCGGTATATCGTCTGCCGTTACGTTCTGAGTTCAAATTACGCCGAGGTTGACTTTGCCATTCATCCTTTCGGGGTCGATAAATTAAGTACCAGGTACGCACTGTGGTCGATGTAATCGACTTGATCCTTTTGTCTCTCTTTGTTTGTCCCCTCTACGTTTAGCCCCTTTTGGGCAATAAAGAAATAAGAAATAAGATAATAGAATATATTTTTTTAAAAGAGCAAATTATAATATCATGGATTTCTTCACGACAGGGCCACAATTTTGTTTAACTTTGTGCCATCCATTCAACAACGCACACACACTCGCGCGCGCATAAAGTGTCTTGTGTGTAATTGTGACGATGTATGTCATTCATAAATGTAAGAACACGTTACGTCATCTTTAACAAGCTAAATATTTAGTACCTTTTTCAATACTGAAATTCACATACGTTTAAAATTACACAGAAATATACGTATTTCTCTAAATTATTTAATCAACTTGAATGTTCATTTCTATTTTCGTATGTACGAATGAGCGAAGGTGTGGAACAATTTACACTTGCTAGAGAATATATTCATAAATCAGTTTTGGTTATCGTTCTGATAGTTATAGCAACTCAAAGTTCTACAGAATATGAATGTATTTAATTGGCGCTTGTAATTTTAGAAGTTTCAGGTCGACCATAAAATCATCTCAGCATTGTTTATGCTTGTACTTGCTTGCATTTCAGCTGTACTGTAGCGACATTATTGCTTTCAATGATTTCTCAAGTCCATCTCGTATGCTGGAAATTTTCAACAGCTGTTGAACTTCGAAGTGACTGCCAGCAAAATTATGATAAATATTAGTTTCATCACGTTGTATTAGTGCTTTTATTCAATGAACACATGTTATTATATACTTCAGGCCACTCACATTTAACATGTATGCCTGTGTATCATTTTTATATGCGTCTGTTTTGGGTCATGTGCATTTATTAGTTCGTATAAGTGTTTGTGTGTCCCCGTGTATTTTGGCCAAATTTCTTGAGACCTTTTCATGCAAAAAGATTCACAGATAAATAGATATGTGTAAGAGTTCATTTCCTTCTAGCACATTCTCAATATATTTCGTCGCTAAAATACTTTTTCTCCGGAGATTTTTACTTCTCGTGACAAGAGGTGCTAACTATTCTATCTGCATAAAAACAATAATAAACCTTTCTATATAGAAAAAAGTCTGAAATTTTGGGGAAGGAGTTGGTCAATTATATCGATCCAAATATTAAACAGGAACTCATTTTACCGATCCCGAACAGATAAAAAGCAAAGTCAGCCTCGGAGAAATTTCAACGCAGAACGAACTGCAAGACAGACGAAATGATGCTGCTAAGCAT
>NC_142929.1:143173533-143228533 GCF_046866305.1 Octopus bimaculoides
ATGAATAAGAAATTAGGCAACTAATGGGCTAAACATTTCACAAAATGCCATATACGACAAATGTTTGTGAACCTTTTCCCTTCCAAAAATCCCGAATCACTAGCCATACAAAACAAATTTTATCTAGTCGCAGCCTTCCATACATAGTGTTTACAGGGTGCAGGCGGTATTCGCTCGCATTATTCGACTCATAATTTCATTATTGGTCTTTTTTTTTCTTTTTTACACAAAAGGAACACTATTTTTGCTTAACTGTTCTCAAGGAATAGTTGACTATAGAAACATTTGAATATTCCGACTGGTTGAAAAGGCATGGAGTCCTCCTTGGATTCCGCGCCAGAAAGACAAAGAAAGAGGTTTCAGACTTTCCAAGCTTCAGTGGAAGGATTATGGAAAAAGGTCAGAAAGGAGCTGCAAGATTCAGGATTCGACTATGAGGCGACAGCAGGGAAGGAGCCCCATGATACACGATTTGACACTATCAGAACGCTGAACTCGTCGCTGAAATATCCCCGATATTATCAAAAATAATCCCAGGACGTCTATACATACCATTACACGGGACGAAGCTGTGGAAGAAAGTGTCTTCAGGCTGGTGATGCATAAGGTCATTCACCACTCATCATTCAAGATGGCAGATATTTTTGTCCCAGGAGATGCAGGTAAAGAGAATCAAACATACCAAGAAGCAAATTAATAAGTGGAAATACCTGTTGGAGCCAAACATTTTGTACTTGTCCGACGAGAAAAAAATTTGCGAAAGCCAGACGATCAACTCCCAGAACAACAAGTGGCTCACTGTCCCATCCAAGAACATGCCCAGACTCATGCAGATGAAATTTCTAGTGACAACCATGGTCTTAGGTATCGACAACGGTGAAAGTGACGTCATGCCTCCCCACTTCTTCCCTCATACCTTCAAGCTGAATACTGATGGTTACATCCGTGGTCTGTCTGAGGTGATAAAACTTTGGATCGAACGGGAAGCTGCAGTTTGGTGTATGTTAGGAACCAAGACTCTTCTCCCTGCCACGTCAGCCGGAAGACCCAAGCCTGGCGGTCGGATAATTTGTTCGACTTCACAGCACCTGACATTTTGCCTTCCAACTCACCTGACTGCAACCGCTCGGTTTTCTGTGGGGTACGCTGGAACGAGGGGTCAACCAATTTATCCGCGTCACGAAGGACAAGCAGAGGGCCAGTATAACTAGGGCCTTCGTGGCATAAACAGGAGACGGTGACGAAGGGTTTATGTCCTTGAAGCTAAATCGGGTCCATCGAGTGTGATCAAGAGAATGTGTCTTGAAGACAAACAGACACAAATTTGTGGAATTTATCTCAAAAAATAAAACAAGGTTTTATCTTTGTCCCTAGACACACATCATGTGAGCGAATACCCTCTGCACCGTATATGTAGGCACAAGCGTGGCTGTGTGGTAAGAAGTTTGCTTCACAACCATATGGTTTCCAGAATCAATCTTACTGCATGGCACCTTGGACGTGTGTTTTCTACTATATCCTCACGCCGACCAAAACTTTGTGAGTGGATTTGGTAAACGGAATCAGAAAGTCCTTCCTATATATATATATGTGTATGTGTGCATGCTTGTGTGTATTTATGAGTACGTCTGTGTGTCTGTGTTGTCTCATCAAACCCCCACTTGACAACAGATGCCGGTGTATATACGTCCCTGTCACGTAGCGGCTCGGCCATGAGACCGATAATATAAGTACAGGACTTAAAAATGAAATAAATTTTGGGGTCGATTAGTTCAACAAAATTTCTTCAAGGTGGTGCCCCAATATGGCCGCAGTTTAATAGCTGTAACAAGTAAAAGATAAAAGCTGAAGATACTTAGAGATGAACCATTAATGTGTCCATGATGTTCCCGGGATCTGATGAGCTAGATTTCCTTATCCAACAGTATTGTATACGGCATGACATGTGTATTAGTGCAGACATTAAGCATAATTTATTATACACTGAAATTATTATTATACGAAGAAGGCTGCGGAGCAACAGTAGTCCGAACGTTGACACATGGTTAGCTAAATGTATTCACTTCGCATATCCTCTGGCAATTTTATGGTGTATATATTCCCCATGAAGTAATTGCATCAATTGAACGTCTTGGATTTAAGCTATAAATGCATTATTCTCCCCTATATTGTATCACTCTGTGGTTGTTAACCGAGTCCGTAAGAGGAGCTTTCTGTGATAACCACACGATTCTATGAATTCATATATTGCGCAACAAATTTTATATTCATATATATTTCATTTACGAATATCAATGTTGTTGCTTATATAATTGATAAAACAGGAATAAATAACAAAATTCTATATTTGTCATTTCTGTTCCCTCAGTTTTCTATGAAAATTGATGCAGCATCGTTTGTTATATTCTTTACTGAAGCTTCCAAAAAATATGAGCACATCTATAAAATAAATCGTTATATCCTGTTCAATAATGTTTACACATAATTATTTTCTAAAGCACTGTTACTTCTGTCTTAGCTAATCATATTATGATTAAACGAAACGAAAGAGTTTTCGCTAATTACAAACATCATTATAATTTCCCTTTCCTGTGTGAGTGTGTGTTTTTTTTTCATTCAATCTGCGTATGCAAACATCGATTGCCAGCTATAGAACTCCTCATCTATTTCATTAATGTTGGTTTGCTTTTATGGTACACATTTGCATTTCGATGAATAATCTAGTATGATTTTTGTTTTTTTAATAGCGTTCTTTCATTCTCGTCGGTTTCATTATTATTTACTTTTATGGATATTCTTGGAACAATAGCTGCGGTGGTTTTTGTTTTTATATGTTTGTTGAAAGAAATACTATATTGCCTACTAAATATTCATGTTAAACCAGGTATATCGAATATAGAATATAACAGGACCGTGCAACTCTGGTTATAATGATATGTTTATTGATCATGGTATAATTTCAGGGACGAAGATCAAAATAATTTATATAGGACGTAAAAAGATATGTACGTGTATCCACAACCATATTCACCATGTTCATGTACACTCAGGCGTGGTAAGATCTTTCAAAGTGGATATAATCTCGGGTGAATTTCTTCCCAATATTTAATGTATGCGAAAACACATCATTTGGTAACTGATGACATCAACATTACCTTACATCATCTTTGGATATTGAACCAATCGTTCACAGCCCTAAGTAAATGATTTTTTTAAATATATAAGTAAAGCAATTAAATTATTTGTTGATGTATACAAAGTGTGGTCAAGCTGAAAGTAATTAGATATGCAAAGCAGCTTTGAATGACACATTTGTGTATAAACCTACTTAAAATGTTCGCTTTTCTTTTCGTTTTCAATTTCAAACATATACAGGATGCGGCAAAAATACCTCCCACATTTTAGAATGTTCACCTATGCGTTGCTAATGAAATTATGCAAGTACACATGATGTTTTCATTTAGCTCATGACCAAAACCTGTATCCCTTCCTTTAAACAAAACTAAAATTAATTTTTCATAAATGTTGTTTCTTTTCCCTTTTCTCAACCTTTGAAATGTGAGAGGTATTTCTGCCGCACACTGAATGTCTATATGCTTCGCACGATCAGCATTAACTATTGAGAGTTAGTAGTCTTCACCTGTCCAGTAGCAATGTTATATAATTTTCTCGTGAGAAGTAGAGGTTTTTTCTCCGAAAACTGATGAATACTTTATAAATTAGGATCTTCTTCACTATGTGTATAATCACCAAATAGCTATTAGAGTGTCCACTCATTTACCACATGATAAATTGCATTTTGCTTAACATATTTTCGGTACACCAACATAATAGAAGAAATTCTATATTCATAAATAATTCAGCAGACTTAAGAGAACAAGCCAACATTTTTTCTCGATAAACGACTATAGGGCGACTTTTCAAATACTTCGACTATATACGGTATTGTCATTTGAAAAACCAAGATAAGAGAAATTAATATTTCCATAATCAATCGGGTACTCAAAATATATTTAAGAGCAGCTTCGTTCAAAACTTTGGTTGAGAGTGGTCTTCACGATCATCGGTAAGAATAGATCGTTAAAATTGAATTATTACAAAAGTTACTTCTAGAGAGTACAACACTTAAACCCACACCTTTCTTAATATATATGCTTTTGTAGCTGAGCAACACGAAGTTGTACATATTGAGTAACGCATTATATAACTACGTAAGACAATTCAATTCACCTGGAAACAAGAACGAAATTCCTCACTGTAATTCATTGACATACGTAGAAACCAAATGCACAGATTCATACATGAAAGAACCACTTATCTCAAACAGCGTACGTATTCGAAAAATGATTGTTAAATAAATATATGAAAAAACGTATATTGTCCCACTGTATCAACTTAAACCGAAGATGTTGGACGTTGAAAGCATCTATCCCTGGATAATGAGTACAATAAAAAAAAAAAAACAGTTGAAGCCACTGTTCTCCCTTATTTTACTACGATACAGGTTGTTCAAAAAGTCTCTCCGTATTGAATATTTTGAAGACGCCATCAACACCGAGGAATAATGCTCAAATATTACAGTTCTGTATTTAAGCGATGAGGAATTATGTACATTATTTACATTTGACGTACATTTGTCCTCATCTTATTTGTTGTTAATTGGCTGGAGAGTATATCAGCTGGAGGGTATATCAGCTAGAGGGTATATCAGCTAGAGGGTATATCATCCGGAGGGTATATCGTTTCAGTTGGAGGGTATATCAGCCGAAACGTTGTGTTAACGATAGACAAGATGAGGAAAAATATCCGTCAAATGTAAATAATGTAATTAATGCTCAAATATTGTCTATCCATTTGTAGCCCAACTCATTGAAACTGAAATTAATAATGCATACTTTCAGCAAGGTGGAGCTAGAGCACATACTTCGCGTATCACCATGGAGCTACTTTAAATTTTTTTCGGTGAACGGATTATTTCGAAAGGACTTTGCCACCAAAATCACCTGATTTAATACCGCCAGACATTTTTTTCCGGAGAGTATCTGTACAAGAATCTCCCGAAAAACATTATAGAGCTTAAAAAACGCAACTATAACCTTCATACGGACCATACCATGTCAGACTCTCCAACATGTATTTCAAAATATGTGTAGAAAAGTCCACTCATGTACTGAACATGAAGGACGACATTTTCAACACCTCTTATAAAGTTTTTTTTTTTAATCTTTTAAAGTCTAATATATCCTTTTGTAGTCTTATGCCATCTTATAAATATTTATTTTGCAATAAAATACTTACTGCGGTGAGACGGTTTGAATATCCTGTACAAGAAACGATGGAAGTATTCATGTTGATATTATTAAGATATTCGACAAAACTGAGAGAATCGGAATAGTATGCAACACAACAAAATACGTCAAAACTTAACGACACTTTTCAGCTCAATGAATGCTAGTTGTAACTTTAGAAAAATACCGGATTTATCAGAACGTCTCGTGCTGGAATAATGTAGGAATCGTTTAAATATCAGGATACCGGTTTATATGGATCCTTGATTAACATGAGAAACAGATATATCAGGAATGCTTAATTATATATGGTAAACAGAATCTCACATTATTAACTTATATAAAATTTCGGCACTTAGCAAATCCGATATTGCAAATTTACACCATAAAAGTAGAAAATATAAGGTTTGCTGATTGGTTAATCAGTAACATTAGCACTCTGCCTCAAATTGGTGGCTTTTAACGAATGTAAAACAAAATATAATTCAAAACTATTTATCGTTGTCATAGCGGAAGCAAAGTTAGTACTTTTTGTATTTAATTCTTATATACATAACCAAATAGTCTTCTATACTGTATTCATATACACCAATAGGACACTGATTGGTGATGAAAGAAAAAAAATAGTCATTGAAAAATCAGTTGGGTACAAATATAATTGTTTCATCTCTTAAGATTAGCATTTCTGTATTACCTCCTCTCCCTCCTCCTCCTCCTCCTTCTTCTTCTTGTTCTTCTTCTTCTTCTTCTTCTTCTTCTTCTTCTTCTTCTTCTTCTTCTTCTTCTTCTTCTTCTTCTTCTTCTTCTTCTTCTTCTTCTTCTTCTTCTTCTTCTTCTTCTACTTCTTCTTCTTCTTCATTCTGTTCATCATAATCACCTTCGTCATTTTCTTTTTCATATACTTTCTTCTTTTGCTTCATCCAATCTTTCTCTTCTCTTTTTTCTAATGTGTCTTTTCTTCTCATTGCTGTCATTGTTCATCACAGACTTCCTTCATTTATTCAACTTGATCTGCTTGTTCTGCATCCTATCTTTGCCTTTTCGCCCTCCTTCTCTCCTCTTCCGCAGATAGATAAATAGATAGATAGCAGACAGATAATTAGACATATATATATATATATATATATATATATATATCATTATAAATATACAGGGATTAGCAATTGAGTTGCTTCTCCAACATACTGAAAATTTAGAAATAGCAGTCAAAGAACTACTGATTCCAAACTACAAATTTTCTCTAAAGTGGATGGCGATATTTATGGCACACATTGAACTCGCTAGCCGATGAATTCGTAAGTGCCTTTCTTATCGTTGATTTTTGGTGTCGCATGGCCAAAGATTACCGTGAATTTTTTTAGAGACACTTTCAAATTTATCAGAATATTGAGGCTGAAGATTGGAATAGTGAAATTTCCATTCACTTAACCATGAAACGATTCGTATCCAATTAACTAAAGGCTTGGCTTGTTTACGCTTTTCCCTCCGTTTTTTTGTTCTATGTGTGCCATAAATATCGCCATCCACTTTAGAGAAAATTTGTAGTTTGGAATCAGTAGTTCTTTGACTGCTATTTCTAAATTTTCAGTATGTTGGAGAAGCAACTCAATTGCTAATCCCTGTATATTTATAATGATAAATAGTCTTACCGATAAAGGTTTTTTTCATACTGAACTACTTGGCAGAATTGTTAATTATTAATTCTATTATTAATTGACGATTCTCTGCCCTTATTCTTGTATATATATATATATATATAGATAGATAGATAGATAGATAGATAGATAGATAGATAGATAGATAGATAGATAGATAGATATGCATTTTTGTGTTGGTATTTTTCCCTCCACTACTTAAAAACCGATAGTGGTTTGTTTACGTTAATGTAATTTAGTATTTCGGTTGTGTTGCAGTATCGCCGCAATCCCCTAACTGAAATTCCTGACAAAGATAACGATTCGATTTCTTTTAGTTGCAGCTAATCATATTATGTAATCTGTCGTCTCAAGCATAACTCATTGAAATTCTGGCCTAATTGTAACCAATATGGAAGCTTATAAATACCAGTGTTGCAGGTATTAACATCACATTTATAACGTATGAATGTAGGACAAGTTTATATAAACTTTGCTTTAAGCGATATGATGTACTGGGTTTTAACAGTTAAGTATGTGCCAACGTGCCACTTATAATAAATCGGGTATACTGTATAAATGAATCGAGGTATATGATAGACTAAGGTATAAACTTAGGCCTGTTAGGAACCCTAATATCTGAACATAAATCAGTTTGCAAGGCGTTTAAGTGAATGAGATTAAAACACTCCCCACAGAAAGTGATTACGGCCATTTTCAGATTTAACTTCACAGCCATTCCATGAATAGCTGTGAATTGCAGTAAGGTGAAATGCCATGTTTGCCTAAGAACGTAAGGCACCTCCTGGGTCAGGAATCGAAACCTTGATTTTTAAGGATAGCATCATACGACAAATGCCATTAATAGATGTCAGAATGTTTCTGTAATTCAGTTCATCGACTTTAGATTCCTAAAATATAAACTGACATGGTTGACTTTTGACATGTTCCCCATATGCCATACCACGAGCAAAAGCAATAGTAATTACTGAAAACCAAAGACAAAGCATTTGAATGGTAAATCAGTTTGGTAGAAACAGCAGTCAACTTCTTTTAAATCCAGCAAGGAAAAGGACATCTCAGACAATGAGGTCATTGATAATGAACATTGATGATCAGAATTTGAATAACATCAGGTAAAATCTCCGTCGCTATTGACGATCAGCATTTATTCGTTCGACCGTCTGTTACCCTGTGAATGAAAATAAGGTGTCCCCGTTCCTCAAATAAAATCATTATAAAGCCAACTAACAAGGTTCGATCATTCACACCGAGACACAGTTCAGAGAGACGAAACGTGGAAGTCATGTCTCAAGTACTAGACTGGCAGTTTATTCAGATACTCCTCAAGGACAATTAGATGTAAATTTAAAAATTGGGTGGAATTTGAACACAGAAAGAAAATAATCCACTGAATTCTACGGCAATTCATTCAATCTGATGCTGTAGCGTTTTGGCCAATTCACCACCTTAGCTAAAGCAACAAAAATAAACTGGCTTTATAGTGATTTATTGTGTGGTGGTAATTTATTTCATATATTGTATTTAGATAATCAAACGAATTAATCTCAGTATATTGCAAACATTTAATTTATTGACGGCAGAATCAAATAATGGATAAAATCATTCACAGTAGGTGTTGAATTCGGAACATTAATATTGGAAGAAGGAAAACGCTTTAAATTATTGATTCCTCTCACAGACACACATTAGGGATCTTGGTTATACACGTCTTATTTTGTGTATTTATTTTCACGCTGTTGCTTTACGGTTCCAGAGTATATCGATCCCGTTAATGGTAAAATGGAATATTGACTTTAACGGGTTTTGAAATCAGGAACTTACAGAAGTGTTAATCAATGCCGAAAGGAATTTTCTTTATCACTTTTCTGGTTCTACTCGTTCAGATTCTTTACTTTACGGAATTCTCTAATGTGTTTAAGCCGCGACAAAAATTAGAAATCTAATAAAAAGCAATTATATGAAATTGATAAATTTTACGATTATACGACACAGATATTCATGCTGAGCAGAATTTTCATCATACCAAACGATACGCTCGTGTTTACGTTTCGAGTTCAAACCCCACTGAGGTCGGCTTAAAATTTCTTCCTATCGGGGGTCGATAAAATAAGTAGAAGTTGAGCACTAGGGACAATGTAATCAACTGGCTACCTCCCCACCCCCGCCACGTTTCACCCCTTGTACCTAGAGTAGACAGGATATTAAATAAGGAAGTCTATAATGATGGGTAAGAGGAGGAGGATGGGGAGGAGTGGAAGAAGGAAAATGGGACAAAGAGAAAGGAAAACGATGACGTTGATGACGGTGGTGATATTAATGATGATGATGATGAACAGGAGTACGATGATGGTGATAGCGATATTGATATTAATGAAGTAGTGGGGAAGAGCATAATGGCGACTATGAAGATGACGAGAATGTTGATGATGGTGGTGGCTGTGGTGGTGGTGGTGGTGGTGTTGGTGGTAGTAGTAGTAATAGGAGCAGAAATAGTAGTAGTAGTAGTAGTTGTAGGATAAAGATGATGATGAAGATGCTGACGGCAACTACGACGACGAAGATAATGATTAAGAGGTACAGAACAGTACACGCGATGAAGACAACTTAATAATAACGACTACCGTTAAATTTCATCGTACATTCTTCAAAAGAGTAACGAAGTTGGTAGTAAGACATGTCCCCGATATACAACTGGCAAAAACAGCAACTGTACATGATACAGCACAACCAATGCTGTCTATGTGCATAAAAAAAGAACCGTTTCTGCAATGTCAGCCCTTCAAAAGTTATAAACCACGATATGCTTTCCGGTGACTCAAGAACTACTACAAAACAAACATGTTTATAATATGAATAATGTATATAGCAGAGCGAGAGTGTATCGTTTAATATATGTATGAAGGTTTTACTTGAGAGATCAATAAAAAAGGGTAATATTCATTGGATAATAGAAAACAATTTCCGTTGACATAAGGAGAAAGTCAAATCTACGATCTTATTTGATTGTTAAAGCGATTTTATGGCCGAAAAACCTTTCGGGTGTGAACCTAAGTGTTCTATGCTGTTTGCTTTCATCTTCAGTTGGGTAGTTTTTGCCTTTCAATTTATCGGGGTAGATAAAGTAATTACAAGGCCTAGTTCGATTCAATCGACCGTGTGTGTGTGTGTGTGTGTGTGTGTGTGTGTGTGTGTGTGTATGTGTGTGTGAGTGCATGTGTGTGTGCATGAGTTTGTGCATTTGTGTAGATATATAGAAATGTATGTATATATATATATATCATCGTCATTTAACATACGTTTTCGATTCTGGCAGATAGATAGATTGATAGATAGATAGATAGATAGAGAGATAGTATTTTCTCTGTAAGTATACAATTAAATTAATGATAGGCTTGACATGACATGCATTAAATATTCACTCTCTTATATCGATAGGTTAATAGCAAATTTAGTCTGTCCTTTTAGACTATTGCAAGGATCCTTCTGCAATTTCTTACCAACATTTTCTGTGGCATTACGTGTCAAATAAATGCTATCTGTTCAGATAGTTGGTATGTTTTATGGAGCTGTATGTTCCTGCCATGTGAACTGAACCTACCGATGAAAGCCAAAATACCTTTATTGTTTCTTTACTGGTGCCCATAATATTATTTTTAATGTTACAGGAGTTAGCTACACCTGACATTGAAAACAGCGTATCACTGATGAAATGCTATTGATTTTAATTGATGATTGTAGAGGAAGCAGTTGAGCTCATGCTGCTTGCAGTCTCTTCAAGGTCAGAGGGCTTTAAGCTGTTAAAGTTTCATTTAATTTTAGTAGAGATTTAGTTAAGCATTAGACAGTACATGGAGGATTGCAAGACGAAACGTTTAAACCAGAGAAGCTGCGAGACGTCATTGATGAAAAAAGACGCGAGTTAAGAAACAGGGGTTCTGGAGTCTTCATATGCAAACACACCGAACTGAACAAAAACGTTTGAGTAAGAGAATGTATCCTGGACAAGGGAGATAGGTTGTGGATAGAGTTGAGCAATTGTATGTAAAAATAAAATAGGGTGTGTGATTTGTGTGAGAATAATGAGTGCTGAATGGAAACTTATTTGGGGAGAAGATATTGCTTCTTTGAAAAGAGGAGGGGAAATCGGCCACAGATTTGGACATGAGAATCACAGAGAGTAATTATGCAGACGGAATCTATAAACAGGAGGCTTGATATTAATGCTTGCCACAAAGCAAACTCTGCTAAATACACCCTCTTCTTTTAAGTGCTCGATGATGATGTTAAACGGGACAGGTTTGTATGCCTACAAATTTCACGTATACAAAAGCGAAACATTGTCATTTAGAACCATATGTAAGTGCTTTTGTGAAGTACGTCGCTGTGACATTTTGTTACGAGAATTATAAAGAACATTCTAGAAACTAGGGTGGAAAATATCTATGTATTCTGAGCTGTATTATTGTGTTCATATAAAGACATCACTAAGGAAATATTGAATCGATTTACAATTTGGGGGGGGGGGTGTAACCAGCAGTTACTCAGACAAAGGTTCATTCAGTAATACATATAGACTTCAAATGTATTATCTCTGCTAATGAGGTGGATTAAGAAAATCTATATGGGCAATAGTAGGAGGATTTATATGGTCATTCGAATGACCATAAATATAAACAGAAGTATTGATGGCCATGGTCATGGATGGCTGCTTTAGTCTCTGAGGATTGGTTTCCTCGCAGAAGTTTGTGTTGAAGGTAAACAGATCAACGTTATCAAAAACAATTATGTATGTCTCAATCATTTGTTTAACGATTCGTGTTAGACATCAAAATTAAAATTAGACCGTTTGTCAATAGTGTGCTATCTTTTGCCGATACGCATTTCGATTTCATAATCAAAATAAAGACCACCATTTATGTTCTATAAACATGCCGGATATTTTCAATTCAGTCAAAAATAAATCTGAGATTTGAAATAAAATATGTAAGGAGTCGCTACATTAGGCAAAATAGTGTCACAGTAAAAAATGTTAAAACATACATTGATGCTACTCTTATCACACAACACTATACGTACGTTAGATATATATCGAGAACGTAGTCATAGGCTACAAAATACGGTGATAATGGAATTTTTTTATGAAATACGGGTTATTAAAACTGTGTTAGCCAAAAAGAGATATTTCTTCAAAGACTAAATTTTAGTCATGTCGAATATATTCAGTTTTTATTTTGTTTTGCTTGATTCCGTTTTTTTTTTCTTTTTTACTGTTAGTTTTATATATTTCAAAAGAATGTTCTATCTCGGTGCCTCGTTGTGTCGCTATTTCTCTCTAAATAACATGCTGTCATACAACATGCAAAGCAAGTAGACATGCACGTACGCGGTAGTATACACGCATATGTCTAGATGCTAGTGTGCATATATTTACGTGCTTATGCACGTCTAAGCGTACGTATAACCATCAATGCAACCATATGTAGAAATGCATGTATATATGAGCACCGATATGTGTGTGTGTGTGTGTGTGTGACTGTTTGTGTTTGTATGTATGTATATGTAGGTAGGTACATATGTATCTCTATGTATATATTACATACCATGACAGAGAGAGATACACATATATCGTGTGATTATATATGTAGTTACAAACACACACACATATATATACATATATACGTATATATATTTATACATATATATCTATCTATATATATATATACATATATATATATGTATATGTATATGTATATATATATATATATATATATATATATATATATATATATATATATATATATATATATATATATATATATATATATATATATATATATATATATATATATATATATATATATATATATATATATATATATATATATATACATATATATATATATATATATATATATATATATATATATATATATATATATATATATATATATATATATATATATATATATATATATATATATATATATATATATACATATCTTAAGTATATATATTCGTATATAAATATTAAATATATATTTGAATATTTGAGTGTGTTTGAGTCTCTAATTGTATATATGTGTGTACATATGCGCGCATGTAGTTTTGGAATTCTTGTTTTATTTCTGTAGGAATGTTGTGTGTGAGTGCAATTTTTTCGATATCGGAATTTTCCGCTCAGAACTGCGTGCGAAAAATAGAATAAATTTACATATATAGCAACACATACATTATATACCGACTCCGACCACCACCAGACCTGCTTGATTCCCTTGGTGTCCCTCCATAGATATATATGTGTGCGTTTATATGCATGTGCGTATGTATGTGCGTATGTATGTGTATGTATATATATATATATATATATATATATATATATATATATATATATATATATATATATATATATATATATATATATATATATATATATACATATATATATATATATATATATATATATATATATATATATACATATATATATCCATATATATATATACATATATGTATACATATATATATATATATATATATATATATATATATATATATATATATATATATATATATATATATATATACACACACACATATATATATATATATATATATATATATATATATATATATATATATGCATATATATATCAATATATATATATATATCTACATACATACATACATACATATATATAATATATATATACCTACCACATATATTTACATATATGTATATATATATATGTATGTATTTATTCATATGTGGGTGAGTGTGTGTGTGTGTATGTGTGTGTGTAGTTTGTGCTTATGCCTGCGTCTTTGTGCGTGTAAATGTAAATGTAGGGAGATATAGTATCTTTCAGATAACATGACAAAATTTTGTGTCTTTGATGTATTTAAATATCAGTAAAATATCATTTTGGCAAGTTTTATATTTCGGGAAGGCAGAAATAGAACACGTTAAGCGGAATAATATTTTTACTGTCGTGTTGGGTAAACATGACGTTATATATGAAAATGCATAAAACGTGGATAGGAACAGTGCTATCTTGTAAAGTTATACTAAACTTATACTCTGGTTACATAAGCAAAATATTACAACTGTTGATATAATCGAAAGTTAGAATTGCGAAAAGGGAATTCGATCTTGAGGAAATTATATCTCCGAATATACCTGATCTGACGAAGCTACTAAAAGCCCAGCAGATATCACCTTGGCAATTTTGAGATCAGATATCATCCTGGTTTCGAAGTCAAGACAAGCTAATCCTTGGCAGTTAAGCGTGCCTTGAGAAAGAGAGAGAGTGTGTGATTATGTATCAGAACCTGGTTGAGAATCCAGACCAAGATGAATGAAGAATATTGTGTTTGCTTGTGAAATTTCGAACTCAAATTTCCACTAATCGTACTCTGAGTAATGGTCTATGGAACCTTGGACATGATAGGAAATGGCAAAAGAACTATGGAAAAGTACTTTAAGACTATGGGAAACCACACAGGGTATTCCAGGTAAAAAGAGCAAATAGATGGAAACAGTATTCTGCCATTTAGATGTGACCCTATTCTTGATTAATTGACGCCAATTCCATGAATGAGGATGAAAGCTGTGTGACGCGTAAGTTTCAGTTATTCTAGAATATAACACTTATGATGTACGCTTAAATATATCCCATAACTAAAATACAGATTTTTGAAACACAAATTCAAGAAGTCTAGGCATAATAATATGTGATGTATGTCAACTCTTATGCTTGAATATTATCGAGTCACAGAGTTGAAAGACAGGGTTAACCGCAGTAGGATTTCAACTTGAAACGCACAGATCAGAAATATCGCAAGGCGTATTCCCCGGCGATTCAACAATTCTACGAAGTCATCATCATTCTGTAATATACAATATTCTTCGTATATATGAAACAGGCTAGAACCCTGTCGAACCTGATGTTTAACTGGTATTTTATCTTTTAGATCATACAATGGTTGTTTAAATAATATATATTTGTCGTTCTAAAGATGTTTCCACTCACCATCTCTACCTTGATATTTAATAATAGTGGATGATTGTCAAAGTTATATCGAACATTTAACACATGCTCAGTGACCTGGAAGTTAATTTCCATTCCTTAATTCAGCTCCGTGAGGATTTTTGTATGGGATTCTGTTAATTAATTATGCTTTACGTTTTTATTAAATAGATTAATATTTCACCTGCCAAACTTTTCTAATCTAAATGCCAGAAAAGATAATTCTGAAAGCATTTGTTAATTTTTACAACTGAAAGTAATGGAACAGAAAGAAAAAAAAGCTAAACAAAGAAAGAAATCAAAACATCCAAAGAAGATTTTAAAATCTGTAAATGTACACGAAAAACTGGATAGGAAATTAATTAGGCTATTTAAATTATAGAATGTTTAGAATATTAAATATAATAGATACAACACTATACAATGTTTAGTTGAAACAATTTTGAGAGGAATGACTCTGTTTTACAGAAATAATTGTTACAGTCTACAATATATGAGTGTAATTTGAGGAGGAAAGAATTTGGAAACTTGTTATTGAACGTCCTTTAACGCTTATGCCTGCAATATTCAAAGAGTAAACAAAAAAAAAACTGTAATTCCTTCCTCGGTTTCTTAGAGATGGCCGTAACAATTACCTCACTTCGTAGTATAACGTCGTAAAAAACCCCAACATAATGAGTTATAGACAACAGCAATACGAACAATCTCAACATTAACAAGAGCACTCACAGAACGCAAACCTCCGCCAAGGCAACACTAACGCCCTCTAAACGATTAGCTGGAGATGATTTTTAAAATGAGAATATCTAGAATAAACTCGATTGTTCTCACAAACGAAAATACTAAAATTAAGTAAAAGCAAAACGGAAAAAATAATCCAATATCCTTGGCGGGTACCAGATCGATCTAATGAGTTCGTGTCAGTCACGAAGCCAAAGATCTCTGAAAGTTTCATCTGCATCCATCCAGCGGTTCTTGAAATATCTTGTCCACGGTCAAACAAACAAACAAACAATACCTACGCTTTCGCTAAGACGGAGATAATAACTGCCACAGAAATGGTGGCGGTAATTACACCAACTGCACATGCATAATTGTTACCGATGTGCAGACTTGTAATTTTACTTCAACCGATCTTGCTTGTAACATGGGGACATTTTCTTCGCACGAAACTGCGACCTGGTCACTGACAATGGCTATATGCAGTGGAGTTAGCTTGTCAGTGACCTGGCAGCAGTTTCGAGTGACGAAAACGTTTAACTGAAGTTAATAGTCTTTGTGTAACTGAAGTTAATAGTTTTTGCGTAACTGAAGTTAATAGCTAATATGTGTTTTCCACGTTGCTATTATTTTAGCTTCTACGCGCGGTCTCATATTAAATCCCTTGCTTGGCAAATATACTTCCTTATAGCACTTATTCCCAATATTGCTTTGTTTTATTCTTAATCTGCTGCCACTGTTTGTGTTGTTTATAGTGCGATGTTTAGTTCCTAGAATTAGCAGTTGGCACATGAGAAGTGCCTAGGCTATGAACAAGTACCACTAAATTGTTGTACCAATAAATTATTTGGTACGATGTAATAGTCCAACATCTTCCCCTCAAATTTCCTGTACCTATACCTAAATATTAAACAATAACAGAGAGAGAGAGAGAGAGAGATCGACTACATATAAGCTATGTCGTTGACCTTAGAATATGTGGCTTGTCTAGAAGCGACTATAAAGATGTTTCTTATGGGATAGTAGTGAGATGAATAAAATATAGTATAATAGCACAGAACCAACAAAAAAGTCACTAAGCGGTCGTTCAAGCTGCTACGGACAATAGCTAAGTCACCATCGGTATCATTTTGTTTCTAAATGTCTTGAAAAGTATTGATTTTAAATTTTGGCACAAGGCCAGCAATATTAGGACATGAGGTAAGTCGATTTCATCGATCGTAGTACTCAACTACTACTTATTTATCGACCACGAAAGGGTGAAAAAACGAAGTCAACATAAGCGGTATTTGAACTCAGATGGGAGAGTTGGAAGAAATGCAGCTAAGCATTATTCCCAGCACTCTAACGATTATGCCAGCTCGCCGCTCTATTTCTTTGCAAAATATTTTTTGCAGAATTCTCATTGTTGAAAGCTGTTCTCCAAAATATGTGGAACCATGGAACATTTAAAATCGCTAGAACACATTGAAGAAGTGTGATAAAACAAATTATTTGATATCTATTTTGATAAATTCGATTTTAATATAATACAGAGGTGTGAAATTTGCATGTATTAATCGAAAATGTAACTCTGGGAGATATACTTCATGAGTTTGTCGCTAGTTGGATAATATCTTAACAAAGTGGCTCTTATCGATCACCA
This sequence comes from Octopus bimaculoides, assembly GCF_046866305.1. Classification (NCBI taxonomy): domain Eukaryota; kingdom Metazoa; phylum Mollusca; class Cephalopoda; order Octopoda; family Octopodidae; genus Octopus; species Octopus bimaculoides. The sequence continues at coordinate 143,190,872 of NC_142929.1, forward strand.
TCAAGTTATTTTTTATTAATCCAGGAATATGATACATAAATAAAAATAAATTCACTGTTATAAATATGTTATATTTCTAGGCAGAACAACTGTAAACAGCAGTCCTCCGTTACTCTACTCATTATTCATTTCAAAAGTGGATGCATTTCATGACAATACCTATACAAAGGTGACTTGCAATTTATGGTTTTCGCACCTGCTTTATCTTATCATTCTAGAAAAGACGTCATCAATAGCAAAGCAAGTATTACGTCAAAATAAATATTGTTTCCTGAAATAACTTCCACTTCTAAGTTCAGATGGTTATGGATTGGATGTTCGTTTCCATTAGCCGAAGGGCAAATGCTTAATACATTCATTTTTATCTAAACCGCCATAAAAATAGAGAAAACGAGTCCCTAGATTCACATGACGTGTTTTTGTATTATAATTTTCCCTTTTGTTGGTGGATTTGATGTTATAGAAATTTTACGATATTCACCATCCGGATTTTATTATTTTTCAACACGATTGCCGTTTTTGGTGCTACGCTAACTGGTTCGAAGCCCATTTCCTCGACTTATGTAATTCTTATATCCTCAGTGTTTACATATTTAACAACATGTATCTCTTCTCTTGGATATATTCAATGGAATATACGTGTGTATACGCTTACTTTATCAACGTCCACATATCTCTACTAATATTAATCGCGAAATCCATGCTTTCAATTTCATTGCAGAAAGTTCAGTATTCTCTTATTTTTTTACTTACTTTAGTTATTTGACGGCGGCCATGCTGGATCACCACCTTTAGTCCAATAAATCACCACAGGACTTATTCTCTGTAAGCCTAGTACTTATTCTACCGGTCTCATTGACGAACCGCTATGTGACAGGGACGTAAACACACCAACATCCGTTGTCAAGCGATGATAGCGGGACAAACACAGACACAAGTAACAAACACATGCATACAGATAAATAAATATATATATATAAGATATATATATATAGATATATACTACGGGCTTCTTTCAGTTTCCGTCTACCACAATCCACTCAAGGCTATAGTAGAAGACACTTGCCCAAGGTGCCAAGCAGTGGGACTGAACCAAGAACCATGTGGTTGGGAAGCAAGCTGCTTACCACACAACCACTCCTGCGCTGTACATCGAAATGATTCAAAAGACCACCTGGTTATTTGCTGTTAGAGGGAGAGTTTGAAACATTCGAACTAGGTATACTTTTTTACTCTTTTACGTGTTTCAGTCATTTCACTGCGGCCATGCTGGAGCACCGCCTTTTAGCCCATCAAATCGACCCCAGGACTTATTCCTTGTAAGCCTATTACTTATTCTATCTGTTTCTTTTGCCGAACCACTAGATTACGGGGACGTAAACACACCAGCACCGGTTGTCAAGCGATGTTGGGGGCACAAACACAGGCACACAAACATAAACATACACATACTCATATGTCCACATATATACGACGTGCTGTTCTCTCTTTATTTTCTCCTCCTGTCGTTTTTGAAAAGAAATAATGCGTAAGCAAATCCAGCGAAAGCTGAACATCAGCTCTCAAAAAGGCTGATACACGCTGTATATCATGCCATCAGTTGTTACTAGTTCAAAGCCACACAGGTCAGACGGACATATGTATGCAATTTAAACTCCTGTTTCGCATGCTCCCTCTTAGCTAAACCTTAGTAGTGTCGATATTTTGGTAAATGCACCGGGTCACTCCAATTCATTAGATAGAGCTGTTTTCAGATAAAAACTAAAGGGGGTATCTATAATTTATTCTACTCCTTCCGCGACCTCTTCTCCTTCTTCTTCTTATTATTATTATCATTATTATTATTATTATTATTATTATTATTATTATTATTATTATTATTATTATTATTATTATCATTATTATTATTATTATCATTATTATTATTATTATTAATATTATTATTAATAATAATAATCTCATCTTCCTCCACACCCTAACCATCTTCCTTCTCCCCCTCCTCCTCCTCCTCCTCCTTCTTCTTCTTCTTCTTCTTCTTCTTCTTCTTCTTCTTCTTCGTCATGATTGTTTACTTCTTCTTCGTCATGATTGTTTACTTCTATTTTTTGCTTTATATTTCGAACCTGATAAACACTTCCTCGTCACAGATGCACCGTGCCAACCGCAATTCATAACATTGTACAGCCTTAAGGTCCCAACAGACATAGAACGCTTTGCTTACGATAGTCAAATTCAAGAAACAGCAAAGCCACACTAGTTGAAATTCATTACATGTCATTGTACACAGTGCTTAATTGTATTGCCCAACCCCAGCTCACTCGGAAGACGCCGAGCGGACAACATCCTAAGTACATCAGACAAAACACTTAGTGGTGTTTCATCCGGGAACTCATTTTAACTCCTAGACAGGCTGCATCTGCCTTTCATCTCTTCGGTGTCGATAAACTGAAGTACCAGTCTAGTGTAGAGGCATGGATTACATCCCCGATCGCCCTGAAAATTGCAGTGTTTATGCCAAAATTAAATGTATTTGTGCCAGAGAGTTACTGTTTTTAATTTTTACGTTTTTGTGATAGGCACAGAATGGTTGTGTACTAAGAAGCGGAGTATCTTGAGCAAGTATCTTCAAACTTAGCCCGGAGTCAGACAAAGTGTTTTCAGAGAAAAATGGGACACGCAAACCATGTGGAAACCCAACGTATATGTACACACGTGTGTGTTTTTGCATGTGTGTGTGTGTGTTATTCGCCACTGTTTGATAACAGATCCTGGACAGTTTACGCCTCTGTACTCTAGTAGTTCGGCATAGAATCCTGGTAGAATAAGTACAAGACCTTAACAAAAATTATAATACTGACGCTGATTTGATAGATTAACGTGCTTCAGCATGTTTCCCGAAGATGGTCGCAATCCAATGACTAAATCAAGTAAAAAATATATGTTAAGTAATATAAAAGTTCAACACAATAAAATAACGCCGATTATATTTAAATCGTTTCTTCCATTTTGACTATCTCACGCTTCTCTTCGGCTGAAAAGAGCTGACTAAATATTCTAAACTGAAAAGAAAACCATAGAAATTTTGGTAATACATAAATGACAGTAAAACTTACCCACTGGTAATATTTTTCAAGAAGACATTTTTGAAATATTTCTCTGCTACAAAACAAATTAAAACAAATAAATACGTGTATGAATTGGTGGTTCCTTATTTGTATATATACGAGTTTCGTTCGGCGTAGCTATACGTTTGATGGTAAGCATATGTTTGATGCACGTGCTTGATATATTGTAGACATGTGGATGGAAATGTCGAGGAACTTAGCATTCAATGAATCAAAGACATTTGGTACAACAAAGCTGATATATTGATGAATAAAATGTGTCACAAACATAAAGATTAATGTTTGCTATCTTTCAATGGAGGATTTGCACGAGACAAGATGTATGTGTTATACATAGTATTTCTGTACACAAGGATTACACATATCATTTGTAAAAGACTATGGGAGTTATACATAAATGCATTGTGTATTATGTGTATATATATATATTTATATATATATATACATATACATACATATATACATGCATATACATATACATATATGTATATATATATATATATATATATATATATATATATATATATATATATATATATATATATATATATATATATATATATATATATATATATATATATATATGTACATATATACATACATACATACATACACACATACATACATACATACATATGAGCATTGTGTTAGGGGTTATTTCAAATTATACAAACAAACACACCCACACGTACACGACGCAAAGAAATCAGATATACAAAATGTGATAATAGTAAAGGTGATTACTCATAAAAGTACGAACTAAATATGGTAACTGAATGAAAATTCAAGTAAACACATTTAATATTGTCTGGCTGTACAGGCTTCTGAAGTAAGACCATGAATATTTTCATCATTGTTGGTGTTGTTGGCGTTGTTGTTATTGGTGTTGTTGTTTTCATATGAACTCAGCAGATTAGACTGTTGGAAAAAAAACAGTCCTAACATCGGGCTACAAGTAAACTCAAACGACAAGAACTTTTCTAATTATCCTAGCTGTCCCTAAACAACACTGTTTTCTGGAGCTGTACTAAACTGAGTTTAATGCCAATTTCATGTATCCTTCAGTTCAGATCTTTAGAGATAGTTCCCAATTGACCTATAGCTACTGGGATACATTTTACCCACCCTTTCTATAGTCTCTGTAATTCAATGGCTAGGTCCTGGTACTTTGTATTGATTTTTTTATCATTTAGGATTGTAAACTCAGTTATCTGGTACTTTCTATTCTCTTTACCTACTACCACCAAATCAGGCCTTGTGGCTTCTATTATTCTTATTATTTTTTCTTTGTCACAGGTTTTGTTGGTACACAGGCAGCGCCGAGCGTCTTGGTTGTTTAATTTGACAAAATGTCCCATATATAATCAAAGCATCATTCAATGCTATTATACGGACCCCCCCAAAATGCTTACCTCAACATGCCTGTATTTTGCATTTGATCAAACGTCTATGTCAAGGGGAGAAATGTTGATCCTACACAATCTTCCAAGGCTTTCCTTTCCTACAGTGATATATTCAAATAAAGATTCCCCTTGTTTAATGTTTCATGTACAAACATGTTTGTGGAAAATAATCAGTCGAGATCATTGTCTTATCATTTCCCTTTTTCTTATTTTTTTTAAACAAAATTAATCCTAGATTTTTTCTGAAACAAGATAAATCCTAGATTTTTTGTTTTTCCAATGTTTTTACATACACCTTTATGGTATTTTATAGTTTACATGTTTAAGCAGTCGTATTCTACATACTGTCGAATAACTAAGAAAATATTCTCGAAATGTAGTTTGTCTTTAAATATGAGAAAAAGAAGGAAAGACAGAAAAGTCTGAAATCCTCGAACCGATTGCGCGCTGTTTTACAAAATTAGAAATCTAGATATTGCGAAACTTACCACAATTTTCTCCATCAGTCGAATACAACGATACAAATTTTCTTTAACAAGAGAAGCATCAGCGATAATATCTATTATTCTTTATTTAGTCACAAGACTAGCAATGATGTGTTGAGGCTAAATCGAAATTATGGAGTCTAACGCAAGACTGGTAATTTCTAGATAAATAGATAAAAGGCTAAAATTACGCTCGCAGCGTTTGATAATAGAACATTGAAAATAACACAAAATAACTCTTTCGATGACCTGAAATTTCTTAATCTATCGCTTAGAGGTAGGTAAGTTCGCCATTTTCTTTATGAAAATCATATTAATCACTATAGAAATAAGAATAAAACAGATTAATTAATGTTTTCTAACAGACCGATACTAGCAATTTTGAGGGGAGGAAAGATCGATTACATTGATCCTATTCAACTGATATTTACATTATCAGCCCCCACCCCCAAAATGAGAAATGGTAAAGCCCACACCACCTGCATTTAAAATAAGAGCATTAAGAGCTGGAAGAAATATCGGTTTCAAAATTATGGCACAAGGCCAGGACGTTCGTAAATGGGGAATAAGTCGATTACAACAACCCCAGTATTCAAGTGGTACTTACTTTGTTGATCCTGAAAGTATGAAAGGCAAAGTCGACCTCCGCGAAATTTAAACTCAGAACGTAAAGACGGTGAATTTGGCCCAAGAAGCTTCACGATTCTGCGGGATCACCATCTTTATAGCTGGTAGAAATATGCTTCCTACAACAGGCGCGAGCCCTGAAATTTTCGCGGGGGTGAAGGAGTAATTGGTTACATCGACTCTAGTGCTTGACTCATATTTATTTCATCGTCCCTAAGAGATAAAAGTAAAATCGACCGTGGCGGAATTTGATCTCAGAACCTAATGACGGACGAAATGAAAGCTGGAAGAAATATCTATTTCAAATTATGATACATGATAAACAATTTCGGCGGAAGGAATAAGTCTATTAAATAGACTCGATTGTTCAATTGGTACTTATTTTATCGTCGTCCAAGTGACAAATAATAAAGTCGGCCTCCGCGGAATTTGGACTCAAAACGCATTCACGGAAGAAATATCGTCGGTCATTTTTTCCGGCACGTTAACAATTCCAGGATATGAAGATCTAATTTTTCCGCGATACTAACCAAATGGAAGTGTAATTCATAAATAAATGAAGAAATAATGAAGTGAAATATAAGTTTGGTAAAAACAACAAAAAACATACGTTAGTGACAGTGATGAATAAATAAAATGAGGAAATTACAGAAAAGAAATGGAAAAATAATAAAGGATAATGGATGATTAATGATGAACTACAATTAATTAAGTAATGAGGGCAAGAGTGTTGAAGGTGAGAAAAGCTATGATAGGGATGATGTTGGTAATAATAATGATTTCCATAATCCGCAAAAATATTTAATTATAAACTGGTACATTAAAAATACAATGAAAATATAAAAAGGGAATTAAAAAGATTGTTTATTACAATTATGAAAGAATGGATCTCATGATAATTTTCATATCGTTAAATTGTTATTGATACAAGGATATTAGAAGCAAAACATATTATTACAATTATTCAGAAGTTTATGTACAGAAAAAAATTGGGAAAATTGCAAGAACAATACAATTAAGCTACGTGATATATATATATGAATAAATATAACGATAACTGAAAGACAGTTGCCTGTATGGAAGGCGATGAGGATATACAATGTGAATTAGAAGAGGATAAGCTCAGCTGATATGCAGCGATATCTTTTTGTAAGATATCTGCCGGTTGAAGCTAGAGTCATGCTGGTATTTTAGATGGAGACAGTGTGTGTACATTTGCAAGTGGGAAAGTATGTGTTTGTGTTTATGTTACTTGGGCAATTGTCAGTCATAATAAACGTAAGATGTTGTAATGTGTGATGAGCATGATTGCGATCCTGTTTATATTAGGCTAATGGAATCCTAGGACATTTAAATTTTACACATGTTCTCCTTGCATGGAACATCGTTTTGCATGCGATATTAAATTAAATGTCGTTGATCGGTAAATCTTAAATGTTTCTTGCGCCCAAAATCTAAAATTCTTAGGTTTAGGTTTGCGACGATATTTTGGAGCGGCGTCGTGATTTGTCTCCACGTATACTTTGAAAAATAAGTTGACAGGCGGTCCATATTTCTAATGAGGATACTGGAAAACCATTCTTATTCAGGTATATATATATATATATATATATATATATATATATATATATATATATATATATATATATATATATATATATATATATATATATATATATAAATTTGTGTGTGTGTATCTGTAACTACATGTGGATCGTTGACGATTTTTTGCCCCGTCCTCCTTTCCTCTTGGATTTTCCTCCATCTCCTGTTTCTGACGAAGAGCTTTCCTCGAAACGTAAAACTACCTTTCTTTCCTTCCTGGGCATCTGCAAATACTTTCCATGTACCACGTCCTCGCGTTGTTGTTTTTTACTATATATATATATATATATATATATATACATATATATATATGTGTGTGTGTGTGTGTCTGTGTGTGTGTGTGTATGTGTGTGTGTGTGTGTGTGCGTGCGTGTGTGTGTGTGTGTTTACCTGTCACGAAAAAGAAACGACGATTGCGTTATAGGCAGATAGGAGTAAAGCCAGCAAGTCTGCTAACAAAATTCTCTAACCAGACTGGTAGGATACAGTGAGTGTTTGCGAGTGTGTAGTTTTGCATGTAAAAATATACACCTGAGTAATATTCAAAAATTTCAATTTAAACTTGCTGTGACATTATAAATATATTAGTCATGATTTGGTGCAATTTTGAATTATTTCTTAAACATTCAGTATGTTATGATAACACCTGTGAGTACAACAGGTAATATGAATTACCAAAGATTCATCATATTCCCTCTGAAATGTTCATGGCCTTTACATATCCGACATGCATATGATTATGTTTCATTTCAGAAAACATGCAGTTTTCACATGTCCCCATGGCATTTAATTCCAATACAATAGGGTGATAAATACCTTAGGGTTTGCATTGCATTCATCTAGCAACTCAGTTGAATAATATGCACTTTACTAAGACTAAATCAACTTCAAAATTGCCCTTTCAAGAAAAATGTCATTATATAATGTGAAAAGAAATTTCATTTAGATGTACAACATAAACAATGGCACACATATTTGGGATGTGGACATGACGTCCATGAGTGACTTATAAAATGACTGCACATATATTTACAACCAACCATATTTATGCATTAACCTTTAGTTAATGGAAATATTTCCCTATGAGGGAAAGGATGCAGAATGCCTTCCATTGTACTGGCTGTCAATATTGCATGGATTTTGGTATATGCAGCTCTGGGCCTCCATAAACGTTCGAACTTAATTTTAATTCTTTTCAAGCAGCATGATCTGTGCATGATCATGCTATAACATATGTAATAACAAGGTATATTCTCACGTATCATATATCATTCAGGCACTTGTGATACGCTTGTCATTTAATCATTTTCAAGTGTAGAGCTTTTCCTTTATCAAGCTTTACAAACGAAGTTGATTTTTATAAAGTGTTTCGATATATTGAAGATAACATTAAATGTTTCCGGGTCAGGAGACGGCAAAGCTATTCTACAATAACTATGTTATTGTAGAAAATATGATGTAAAGCAAGAATAAACATACAGATCTATATTTAAGAGATGAAAAATTATGTACATTATTTACATTCGGCAGATATTTGTCCTCATCTTATTTGTTGTTAACACAACGTTTCAGTTGATATACACTTCAGCCTTCATCAGGAGACATGGGGAAATTTCGAATCTGGGTTCTGTTTCCAAAGGTATTTTTCGATGCTATTATTATTATTATTATTATTATTATTATTATTATTAATAATAATATTAATATTATCATTATTATAATTATTATTATTATTATTATTATTATTTTTATTATTATTCAGGCCATTGTCTGGAATCGAACTCGAAATATTGGGGTTAGTAGCCCGCGTTCTTAACCACTACGCCATATGGCCACGGGTATATGGCGTAGTGCGAGAAATACCTTAGGAATGAGAACCCAGGTTCGAAATTTCCCCGAGACACCTGATGAAGGTTGGAGAGTATATCAGCGGAAACGTTGTGTTAAGAACAAAGAAGATGAGGACAAATATCCGTCAAATGTAAGCAATTTAAATAATGAAAAATATACATCTTTAACATGTTTGTATAACCTACTAATGTAAAGGCAGCATGACATCATAGAAATAAACCGAAACTAAATTTCTCACTGTCATTTGGAAAGATAAGACTCCAAGCCTGTTATAATAAATGATCGCCTTCTTCAGGATTTTTGAAACAAAATGTGACGACACATAGTACGTTCATACAACATAGCAACACAATGCAATTATGAACAAATTTCAGGCAAAGCGAATCCCGTATTAAAGTACAGGCTTCATATCTGGTTGGGTCGACTTAACCGGCTCCCCCAAGCAATTTTATTTTGGCAAGCATAGGATCAACTCTCTTCGAAGACTCATATTGACGTTCAATGCTCAAAGGAGTAGATAGACAGCCGACAACTGACGAAGAGTTGTCCTTTATGTTACTTGTCCTGTTTTCCATTTGTTTCTCTATTTGTTTTCAAATTAAACAAATATGAAAGCATATATGAACACAAAAACAGGAAAAATATTCACCAATGCGAACATGAACTGCAAAAGTAGAAATCTAATCTACTGCATCAAATGCCCTAATTGTGAAGAACTGTACGTTGGCCAGACAGGTAATGCACTATCGGAACGCTGACGGGTACATCGACAACAGATTAAAAAACCAGAAGTCCGTCAAATACCACTGAGTAACCATCTGGCAACATATGGTCATCAAACTTTTATTATATTTCCATTCCATAAACTTTACAACCGGAATGAAATTGAGAGAAAATGCAAAGAAAAGGACTTTATTAAGAAATTCAAACCCACTCTTAACAAACAATGATTAAATTTATCTTACTTGGGGTTTAAAAATCTTATCCCTATAACTAAAACACAAAAAATCTCTCAAATATCATCATTTCTAACAATAGATTTGTCATCATTTCTAAGAATAGCCAAACACCTACTGGGGTTTAAAAATCTTATCCCTACAACCAAAACACAAAGCAATTTCTCAAATGTCATCATTTCTAAAATTAAATTTGGCATCATTTCCAAGAACAGCCAAACACATACTGAGGTTTAAAAATCTTATCCCTACAACCCAAACACAAAATAATTTCTCAAATATCATTTCTAAAAATAGATTTGACATCAATTCTAAAAATAGCCAAGCACATACTGCTGCTGTCTAAAGGAATTGGTATAAAAGACAGAAAACCAACCAACCTATTACAGTCTGTTAAAGTCTGTCATTCCGGCCATGATGAAATACCACAAGGTATAGAAAATACGTATTCGCCTTTATATATTTAATCATATATATTGAACACTCAATATTTCATATATTCAATAAGACATATTCCATATATTCAATAAGACATCCAATACTTTATTTCATTGTACCATCCATTTTTATTTTATATTATATATTGTATATTATATTATATATTGTATATTCCATATTCTATATCCCACATTGGTTTTGCAGGAATATAAATAAAACATAAAAAACAGACAGTGTTGGAACTCTTTTAAACAAAATAATATATATATATATATATATGTGTGTGTGTGTGTGTGTGTGTGTGTGTGTGTCTGTGTGTGTGTGTGTGTGCGCGTGTGTACATATATGTATATACATGCATATATAAACATATATGTATATATATGCATATATACACACACACACACTCACACACACATATATATATATATATATATATATATATATATATATATATATATAATTATATATATATATATATATATATATATATATATATATATATATATATATATATATATACATTATGTGTTTGAGTATGAGTGTGTGTATGTGTACGAGTGTATGGTGGTGGGTGAGTTAAAATCAGTTTTCTTTCTCGAATGTACAAATTGGTATTAAGCATTCTTCAATACATTTCAGTTATATATCCATCATATTAAGAAACGACCATGTACCTTTATACATGTTGAGATATGTACATTCTACGGAGTCTTGTGTCTATTTAATTTCATTAGAATAGTGTAGAAATTGTAGATATAAGCTTCCTATCTAAAATCACTTAAATATTCTAGTTATCGTCGTATAATTCATAACATTTCATTTTATATTTATTAAATATTAATTAACGTAAAACTTAATTGTTGCTCTGTAACATCTGGAATTTATCTTTTATGATTATTTAAATTAACGAATATTTAAATTTTCAATATTATTAAACTATAAACATTCCGACACATAACCTATTGGTGCATTCTTTTTTGATAGTGAAGGAACATTCTTAATATAAACATTGTGTTTTATTCAACGAAGCAAAATTTATCACTTCCAAAAATTTACTTCACCAACATCGAGATTTTTAATCTATCAAATTCTCTCTAGATGTACATGTACGATGAAGAATAAATTATACCATAAATGTTACTGCCTTTTTGGATGGCTGTCAATCCTTCATTCAACTGAATACAGTTTGGCTTAACGTTTGATTTTACAACCTGTATTCTAAGGTCATACATACAGAGGTGGTAGAACATATTCTAAGCAATATTAACAAGACAGACCATAGAGACAGGTGGGCAAGTGTGTACATCGGTAAATTGTGTCCTCACAACTATATTAATGACTTTTCTTTTACGACACTAACAATTGTGACAAGAAAATGTATATTAAGCTAAGTGATCTCCATGTTGGATCTTACTTGTCTACAAGACTCTGGTTGTTTTTTTTTTGTTTTTCTTTCTGTCCCCTCTTTCTATTGGTAATGACTGTGTGTACTTGTGTGTATGTGTGTCTGTTACTTATATATGGAAGACGTAGCCACGAAAAGCTATGTCATTTCTTTCTCACCTTCTACACTGTGCACCGGGTTCTACCTCCCCACTGATGTTGCTGATAATTTATATAATGGAGATGTGAGAGTGCGTGGCTTAGTGGTTAGGGCATTCGGCTCACCATCGTGAGTTCGATTCCCGGCGACGTGTTGTGACCTTGAGCAAGACACTTTATTTTTCACGTTGCTCCAACCCACTCAGCTGGTAAAAATGAGTAGTACCTGTATTTCAAAGGGCCGGCATTGTCACGCTATTTGTCACGCTGAGTCTCCCTGAGAACTACGTTAAGGGTACACGTGTCTGTCGATTGCTCAGTCACTTGCACGTTAATTTCACAAGTAGACTGTTCCGTTGATCGTATCAGCTGAGACCCTCGTCGTCGTAACTGACGGAGTGCTCCATTTTTTTCAGATAATGGAGATATATATTGGGCATTAAACACTGTGAATAGTGTTTATTGATTGCTGGTACCATACAATGACTGATCGATTACTGGTATTTATAGTAAACCCAAACTCAGAAACGAAGTAGTCGATACTAAGTGCATGACATTTCAGCATTGACAACATAAATAATTAATAAGTAATTAGACTCGCAGTTAAAATGAAACAAGTTGATTTACGTGAATGTTGACTTTAGTTTATTTGGTCTGTATTAATTAACGTTATATTAAATTACTTATATGATTATTGTAGTTCTATAATTCATCATATCTCTAATCATACTAAATACATGCATCATACAAGCATTCCAAATTTATCTCACAGTCTGACTTAAATTGTTAAATGATCGAACTTACAATCAATAGCATTCGAAATTTATCTAACCCTTTTCTTTTGCGTTTATTGCTTGACTATTATTGTATCTTTGTCTAATATGTCTTGCAGGTAAGGCGGCGAGCAGACAGAATTGTTAGCACGCCAGGCGAAATGCTAAGCAGTATTTCACCTGTCTTTACGTTCTGAGTTCAAATTTCACTGAGGACGATTTTGCCTTTCATCTTTTCGGGGGTCGATAAATTAAGTACCAGTTGATAAATTAAGCACCAAATTTCAGGCCTTGTGCCTAGAGTAGAAAGAATCGTTAGCACGCCGGGCAAAATAACAAGTGGCCTTTCGGCCGTCTTTGCATTCTCAGTTCAAAAACTTTACCATCGAACTTACGTGGCCAATAAATGAAGTACCATTTGAGCACTGAAGTCTATGTAATCGACTTCACCTCTTTCAAAACTTGCAGGCCTGGTATCAAAATTATTAAACCAAGATTTCTAGCATGTATTACGATGAAACCTCGGATCACGCGTTTTACTTGTAATTAACGCTATCAACTTTTATATGAACATCTACATGTTCATATATTATCTACATATTTATATATAATCTACATGTTCTAATCAATGCTATCAACTTTTAAATGAACAGCTACATGTTCGTATATGTGCGCATATATTTAAGCATACCATATGTAGTTTTAGTAAATGGTCTTTGTTTAACAGTTGTAGGTAAACCTACAAAAAAGAAGAAAGGCGAAGGAGCATCTATGCGGTGAATCAAATCCCGAGAAATAACAAATTTACAGATCGAAATTATATCAATAAATAAGAAGAAAAATATGCAAAAAATATAGTCCCTGATGTCATGTAGCAGAAAAAAGGCAAGATGGTATTGCTTGGCATTATTTCCAGAGCTTTATTTTCAGCCAACGCCTAAAAATTCTTCAAGGCGTTGCCCCAGCCTGGCCAAAGTGGGAAGACTGAAACAAATAAAGGAAAATGGTAGAAGATCTGGTATTGTTGGAGTAGGACTTATTAGTTGTTCTTCCACAGTCCTAAGTCCAATGTTATCGGTCAACATTTAAGTACTTCTTCTACCTTTAATGTAGAGTTAAATAAAAAAAAAAAAAACTACAACGTTCTTTCTTTTATTTCTCCTAAATTTTCCTTTTTCTGTTTCTTTTTTGTTTTTCTTCTCCATCTTTTCATCATTCTCCTATCAAGAAACTAATGAAGATCCATGATGATTTTCTGTTTTGCTATGTTACTAGCCTTTTTTTTTTCATCCTTTATTGAGACATCATAATTGCCTGTGGAGCTTCCTGAAGAAACATTGTTAAGAGCTTTTGTTTCTCTTCTCTCTCCACACACATACTCACAAGCACACACATGCTCTTTTTTCTCACTCACCCCTTATCTCAACCCTCAGCCTCTCTCCTCCTCTGTAACAGTGTCAAGACCCTCTCTCTATCCCGCTCTCCATACAACATTATATTAGTTTTGCTGTTCATTAAATTCCCATCCACTCTGAATTCTTACTTTTTTTCACTCCACATTGGAAGGAAGCTGAAACCACACTTGCTGCCGTCTTCTTGTATTAGTTGTTATTATTCCATGTCTGTATGTATAAATGTGTATCAATATATGTGTATCTATCTATCTATCTATCTATCTATCTATCTATCTATTATTATAAGATCTGGTAATTAGTCATATATTAATATGTTAATTAATATCGATTAATTATCAGGGGGCCAGCACATTTAAAGAATCAAAGAGATTCAGAAATATTATCTGCAATCTCAGGGGACTAAGGTACATTTTAAAAAATAACGTCGACCACTAACGTGGACAATTAATGCGCTAGAAATAGATCACATCTTGTGTCTATTAAGACCTAAAAAGTTCTCAACATGAAATATAGCAGCATACCAAAAACGTGAGCGGGCAAGACATTTAAAATCACCTAAAAAAAAAATCATTATTAAACAGGAACCAGGTTAGGCATTTAACAAATTCTTACCATTTGTCTATTCCTCATCAGCCTGATTTGTAATGTAGTAGCAATTATCAGAATCGTATACATAGTTTCCCACCGCCATGCGTGCGCGTGCATATGGTTCTGCTAATTACAGCTTAATGGTAAAATTCAAAAGTCTTTGTTTTGGCGCGCTAATTCCAGGAATATATCCGCAGAAAATATTTACTGCGTCGAATATATTCAGTATGAGAACATGAGTAATGGGTAAATATTATTATGAGATCTGGTAATTAGTCATATATTAATATATTAATTAATATCGATTAATTATCAGGGGCCCAGCACAGTGGAGCAGCATATTTAAGTCAGCTTTTCTCCATGCATATTATTTATATAAGTTGATTGAAGCTGAGACTATATTTGATAGCCAGATGCATTTCCTGTTTCTAACCATCACGTGTTTTTCAAGCAAGATGTTTATCATTCCACTGTTTTCAACAGGGAAAGATGTAAATTCTAGATTTGATAAATACGATTACATAAAAAAAAAGATCGTAGAATGCAGTGCAAGCTCATTCACATTTATTGGCTACCTGATATTATCAGAATGTGGGAAAATGTTTTAAAACAATTATAGTGATGTTAAGTAAAGTATATCATTCGTTCCATTCTCTATTATTCATCTATATAAATTCTAGATTTGGATATTTCATTTAAACACTTTAAAATCAATACAATATTTTCAATAAATTTTATTGCTCAAGGTAGTTTCAATTATTTTACATATAGTCTTTCAGCGTACATTCACTTCAGTGATATATTCCTACAATGTTTTAAAAGAAAGATTATTGGGTTATTAATCTAAGTGTTAAGTTACTTTAGGTGTTAAAATTTTACTTCTAACTTTGATGTTATTTCGATTTTTGAAACGGTAAACAAAGCTATTCCTGATGGCCTTTTATAGTATTTTTTATAGCATGATTGTTTGATATGTTTTTATTGTTAAGCCTAATGATAAAAAAATACCTCTTTTTTAACTTTGCAAAATGTTCTTATTTTTATTTGTGCTTGGGTGCGTGTGTGCGCGTGCAAGCGTGCGTGCGTACATGATCATCATTTAATATTTATTCTCCATGCGGACATGTGTTGTGTGTGTGTGTGTGTGTGTGTGTGTGTGTGTGTGTGTGTGTGTGTTTGTGTGTGTGAAATTAGAAAACTAGACCACAATTATCCATACAAAATATTTTGAAAATGAAACTGACAAAATAAAGAACGCAGATGTGGAAGAGAAAATTAGATAAGCACTATTGAAAAATAACGCTAATATTAAAACCCTTTTGATAGCAACTTATCCGACACTGCTCCTGATTTTTTAATACAAACTTCCTGCTTAAAGGGATTTAGTTTTAAATGCTGTCAAAATTCCATGCTATGTTTCAGACAAAGTTATATTACTAAATCTCTTCTTTATGTTTGTAATTGAAAGGAAGGCAGTGTATTTGAAAAGAAATATGGTAATAAAAGGATTGGAACCTGGATTTTGCATTGCATATTAGTTAATAGAAATCTGCGTATAATACTCAATGCAAATATATCACAGAAAGCTGAATTAACTGTAGTTTTCATCAGGTGATAAAACTATCTCTTATGGACATACTGTGTGTGTGTTTGCAAGTGTGTCCATGTGAGTGTGTTTGTGTGTGTGTGTGTGTGTGTGTGTGTGTGTGTGTGTGTTTGTGTGTATGACCGAAATCTTTAGTATTATGTCGTGCTTGAGGAGAAGTCTTATCAAGCGGAGCAAAATCACAGTCGTGGCAGATACTAGTGTCACGGAAATTGGCACCCGTGCCGGTGGCACATAACAGCACCCTCGTGTCACGCAAATGGCACCCGTGGCCGTGGAATGTAAAAGCACCCTTTACACTGTCACAGCGGTTAGTGTCAGGAAGGGCATCCAGCTGTAGAAAACCGTGCCAAATCAGACTGGAATCTGGTGCAGCCTTCCAGCGTGCCAGCCCACTCAAAATGTCCAACCCATGCCAGCATGGACAATAGTCGTTAAATGATGATGTTGATGAGGAGGACAGTATACGTATCAGCAATAAAACTAGTTCTTTTATGACTGTTCAGAAACGTAGAGCACTACTTTGTACAAAGTGATTTGGAAAGAAAACTACTGAAAAAAAAAAAGATTGAGTTGTTTCATAATATATACATGTTGCCTTCTTTCATAACCTGCTTTCAGAGTGAGGTTATGAAAGGTTCTTCAGCCTTAAGTATCATATACGTTAGTAGAGTATCCGAATCTGTAAAATCAGCAGGTAATCTGTCTATCAAGCCTGCAGGTTTATCAGTGCCGTGAGCTTCAGTTCACTGTGAATTCCAACGAGAATAAAATTAAAAGATATCTCTTATTTCAGTGGAAGCGAGCAAAGCAAATCACAGGAGGTTAAAACCATTGAGAGCAGTAAAGGATCTCGCAACGTTGAACAGCAATGTGCATTGAAGCGAAAGGAATATAGTACGTAGAGCAAGGGACATAAACAGCAATTGTAAAGAAGGGCACGTTTAAGTTATTTCTTCGTGGAGAACAATAGCTAGCCAGAAATAGATCGACCACCGAATAATTCTATGAGAGAACTAAGGCTGGAAGGTAATAAAAATGCGATATATGGGAATATATCTCACTACTCTACAGAAACAGACCCTGCAAGATCAACTGAATGTGCTGTAACTATCTTGTAGCTAATAAGGATGAAAAATGTCGGCCACATGCCTTGAGACATGTCCACCATGAAATACATATTTGATATTTTAACTCAGCTTCCTGAAAATATATATCAATGTATAAATCACAAATGGCCCCTTATGCCACGAATACTTATTTATTGTGGACCTGTATTTCATGTCCATGCTGTCTAACTTAGATTTATTCAAAAACTGAGGCTTTGTTATATTATAGAAAATAGTGACTTCCAACCTTCTCGATAAAATATCTTGTTCAATTTCAAAATTGAAATTTGGTGACATACTGCATCCTCTGGTGTCTGCAACCTATTTAAGAAATTTTGATTCTTTATGAAAAATTCAGCTATGGAAAAATGGAAGTGTGTATTAACAATATAGCAGTTGTGAGATATTAATTGAATATAATGAGGACTAGTCATGCCCGGATGCATGATTTAAGAGTTACCGGGTTTTTTTACGGTATGTATAAGGGACAGAATTCTCAATTATTTTCATATCCTTTTCTACTCTAGCACAAGGCCCGAAATTTTGAGGGAAGGGACCAATCGATTAGATCGACTCCAGTACGCAACTGGTACTTCATTTATCAACCCCGAAAGGAAGAAATGCAAAGTCAACCTCGACGGAATTTGAATTCAGAACGTAAAGACAGACGAAATTCCGCTAAGCAATTCGACCGACGTGCTACGTTTTATATTTCTTTATTGCCCAAAAGGGGATAAACATAGAGAGGACAAACAAAGACAGCCAAAGGGTTTAAGTCGATTACATCGTCTCTAGTGCGTAACTAGTACTTTATTTATCGACCCCGGAAGGATGAAAGGCAAAGTCGACCTCGGCGGAATTTGAACTCAGAACGTAACCGCAGACGAAATTCCACTAAGCACTTCGCCCGGCGTGCAGATGCTCCTGCCAGCTCACCGCCCTTCGATTATTTTAATATTTTGACGATAACATCGACGTCTAAACTTCTACGAATTTTCTAAAGTTTTATGAATATGTCACTGAAATAATATAGGCTGTTGAACAATATTTGCTAAAACATAATAGAATGGTATTGGTGAAATTATGGTTAATGCAGAGAGCATGACAAAATTGTTTAGAATTAATTATACTTTTGAATAATAAAAAAAAAATAGTTCTTTGATTTCATTGTACGCCTAAAATATTTTTGGAGTCGCCTCCCTTTGTCGCTGATGACATTGAAGTAATATAAATCATTTATCAAACATGAGGTTGATGTTTAACACTTACTGCTGTTGTTGTTTTTTTTTGTGTGTGCTTTAAACGCTTTAATATATGATTATACGTTGCTGTGTAGGTGTACGTCCTTTTTACACTGAAATGAACTTCAATATAATTTTCCAGGAAAACTGTTCTAAAGTAGTAATTTCTAATTTCAGCCAGTATAATAAAGTAACATTCTGAAATAAAACGAGGGAACTGAGATGTAAGTTTGGTAAAGATTATATTACAAATATATAACCAAACAAAAACATGTTTAGAAGAAGGCTTACATTACCGCCATTAATATACTTTGACAAGACGTTTGGAGATTGTTTCCTTTTGATTTTTTCTCGTTAATTCTTTCAGAATGATCTTAGAACGCAGCCTATTTATGTGGCTGGTCATTCCAAGATTGGCCAGATGTTAGACTACAACAGCACATGTCGATGAATATCATTTGTTTAAAATTACTAACGCGGAGTGTTAGTAATAGTTATTACTGTTAAATTTATGTTAATAAAATTACAAAATGATGGTGTTTAGTCCAAAATTTCAATGATGATATCGATATCTGAATAATTTCATAATGTAAACTAAGCATTTATTTATTTATTTAAAACAATCTTATATGCTAGTTCAAACTGAATGTTTTGCGTTCATTTTTAAGTTACTATTTCAATAGCGTTTTCTCCCCACTGACACCTTCCTGGATAAAATTAAGAGCTATTATATAATTACGTATAATTCCACATCCCTTGAATTTCACTCTATGAATCGCTTCTTGAGAGAAATATCTCATTCATAATGTGTTTTGGGAACCATTCAAAATCGTGCGTGTTTAAAAGCAGACCACGATACGGCTTATAGAAATTTAGCTTCACAGGAGATCTAGTATCAAGGCTAGATGCTTAAGGCTCTGCAAATGTTCTTCGGTGCTGGTTTGCTTTGTGAAATCAGCTTATAGAATAAGTATATCTTATTTGTTGTATTGTTGAAATCAATATTATTATAAACTACACAATCATTCTGCAAAAATATTTGCGTTTACAATAATGCGTTGTCTCTACATTATGGTCACTAATTAGTTGTATGAGTGGAGGCCATATATTTTCAACAGAAATATTGCTCTTCATATGCTAGATAACGAGCAATTGTTACTTACTTTGCTGCTTTCAAATTGATGTTATATATCTGAAGATCAACATAATTATTGAAGAACTGTATCGAAGTTTCTGGCTTCGTGACGTCATCACAGTTTCGATTTCTGGTAAAAATGCAATATTTCGAAATAAAAAACATTTTCAGTTACGTTTCGATTGACTTTAGAAACAAGTAAAAATAATGTCGGGATCAATATTTTATTCTCAGAGAAACTTTTTAAAAAATATTTTGTTTCACCCGAAAAAAAAAACTTTACAATTTATTTGCATTATTTGAATTAACGTTTTATGGAAATTCATGTGTCGCTTCCAAATCGAAATTGCATAACCAATACTGTAATTGTACAGTCTCAAAAACCCAATATTCAATAATCACCGGGGCATCATTTTTTTTTGTTTAAACGCTATTGTTGGTTTCAGTAATATTATTATCATCATCATTATTAGTAGTAGTAATAGTATCATAATTAATTTTATAATAATAATAATAATAATAATAATAATGTTAATAATAATAATAATAATCATTTATTGTTATCATGATTATTGTTGTTATTATTACCTGTTTGTTACTAACAATGTTAAGTACACAAAATTGAATTAATGCAAAGAAATAAAGCAAATATGCCTTGTTTGTTATATTACCGTTATATAGATTACACTACAAAACGCACCAACGCATATTGGATGATTCTAGAAAGCCTTGTCTCATTTTATTATTTTGTCGAAGAACACCTGCATGCATTACTAATTTATTATATCCACAAAGATTTATTCAACACGTTATCAACACATAACCAAATTTTTCATTAAATTATGCCGGCTAACATCTTACATATATTCAATCATTCATTTTAATATGTCTTTTGTTAATGAAATATTTGAAAATAAAATCGAATTATTTTGGGACCCATGCTAGACGAAATATAAATAAAAAAGAAATAACATTTACCTCGTAAATATTCTCTAAACATAGCAAACAATATGTAAATAAAGTATCAAAGTGTTATTGCAACCAGATTTTATTAACAGATGCATTGCAGTTAGTGAAATACATAAGCCCATTGTATTCACTTTGAGAAAAAAACATTATATAAATATATATAAATTTGTATACATCCACAAATGCTTACACATACATACATAAATATATATATTCATATATATGTGTGTTGGGAGGAGTTCAAATGTACAGAAAACAAAAGACAAATACAGGCTAGGGAACAACATGTACATTGGTTTGACGCAAGGGAATAATGGGGAACGGTTTGACGTTTCGAACCAACGCTCTACGAGGGAAACAGATGCGAGGGAAAAATTTGGTGACAGAGAATACCAAATAAAGAAACAAATGTGTCGTGGCATGACGAGGCAAAACAGGCCCACCGGGAAGAACAACATGATCCACTCTTTTGTCTAGTGTATCATATACTTGATGTATCAACTTGAAAGAAGTATCAGAAACCCTCCTTAGCCAAAGACCTTCTGAGTCCAATGCTATTGCTGTGGCGCTCGAGCCACTTCTTGAAGGCCTCCTGGAAGTTCTGCAAACTGAAAATACGTGAAATAATTGTCATAGGTTCGTCTTCTCTATTTATTTGAGTTTTAACCAAAGGTGACAGAGATCAAGTTCACGACTGCTAAGAGATTGAGGGACAGTTGTGATGCACATGTCCTTCGATTAGTTGGCTGCCAACATGAAATTGTGGTTCGGCGCATTGTCCCGGTCCGTGTTCTTTGGCCTTTTGCTATGAAAAGTTTTCCCTTTCCTCGCCTTCAAGTCCTTTTCGCAACCGTCTGGTCAGGAGGAATCAAGTATATGATTCACTAGTCAGAAAAGTGGATCATGCTGTTCTTCCACTGGGCCACTTTTACCAGCAGAAAACAGATGCTTTCGAATATTTCATAAATTTCCTTGAACTTTCGAAGATTCTTTTAGTTTCGTTAACTTTTTGCGCGGTTTAATTCAAGCGTTTTTTGCATAGCATGCTTCGAAATTGTATTCATGTCCCCTCTACATAAAACACACTAGTCACCCGCGTCAGGGAGTTATAATTAGTATGTGTTTGAAGTGCTGTAATAACCATTTCCTCCAATCTGGACTAACAAAATTCAGCAAGTCAGCGTATGAGCTGCATAGAAATGATATAATAAAATCGAAAGAATCTAGGATTGTTATAACTGCCTCTCCTAAAGAAGTCATAACATTTCAGGAATGCACCACGCTGAAAAGTTCCTGGCTTTAAAGGTATCGTGAAAGTGTGAGAATTCCGAGTTCTGTTACAGGGCTTCGAAAACTTAAGAACCACTGCAATAAGTGAATCTCAGAGGTAAACATGTTAAATACGTTTTTAATTAACGTTTGTATTTTCTGTTACTCAACCCAAGGAATTTTTCACCAAAAGCTCGTATGTACCCTCCATCAATGAGACGGGGGCCGGCCATGCTGTGGAAACTCTTTGAAGAATGTGAGTCGATGAGTCTACCCCATTACATATATTTATTTCAAAGCCTTGTACATGTTATATCGGTCTATAACGATAAACCGCTAAGTTATAGGGGCGTAAATGAAGCAAAACCGTATATATATATATATATATATATATATATATATATATATATATATATATATATATATATATATATATATATATATATATATGGTGGTGGTATGGTGGTTGTCTACTCCTTACACTGAGTTTGACCACCTCCTGCACCTACACTTTAGCCCTTTCATGGCGTCTGAGTGGCTTTTTAAACCAGACAGTGTTTTGAAAAAAACACCCACACAGATTGCACCTCTGATTTGCACTACCAATACCTGCAAGAAAGTTCTGCTCATTGTGGATCCCAACATGTCTTTTAAGACCCCCATTGAATTTGCAAACCCTCTGGCACACACCACATTCAAACGTGTGCACAGACATATAATCATAATAGCTGGATGAGGTTTGTTTTCCATGGGTTCGCAGGTGAGATTTGCGGCCAGCCAAGGACACACATGGTCTGTCACAGACTGTGCACACAAAAAGGTCCTTGTCATTCACCTTCTCGATCTTTACAGTTTTCCTTAAATATATATATATTCGTACGCCACTACAAATTCTTTATTTTCTCTCCCTGTTTCTTTCTGTGTCCCTTTCTGTAGAAGAGCGTAGTCTCGAAACGTTAAACACCTTTTCACTTCTCGAAAACTAATAGATCTGTTTGTTGTCTACACCACCTGTCTTCGTCTCTTGTATTTCTTTTGTGAATTATCTCCCTGTTTATACACACACATACACACACACACAACACACACACACACACACACACACACACACACACACACATACATACATATATATATATATATATATATATATATATATATATATATATATATATATATATATATATTACATACATATATTTATTTATTTATTTATTTATTTATGTGTTTCAGCCAAGTGGCTGCGGTCATGCTGGTGCACCACCGTGATATTCACGTTCCTTGCATGGCTCTCTCCCCCACCTGACATGGTCCAATCAAGAGTTTTGATGGCACATCTGGTGTATAAGAGAATTTGACATAGCTGCCCTAAACTGCGTCTCATTACGAGCCATTGGTTCGTCTGGTATCGTGGAGAGGAAAGCGTCAAGTTTTGTCTTGAAGACCTCCGCATCCATGTCTTGCATGTCTCTCAAATGTTTTGGCAGGCCATTGAAGAGCTGAGGTCCTCTGAAACCGAGGCTGCTGCAGTATCTCGTTCTTATGTGAGATGCAGTGGACGGTACCTTTGGCACCATGCAGTGGCGACCCGTGCGGGCATTCCTGTAGTACTTGATACCAAAGTTTGGCACCAGTCCTTCCAGTATTTTCCATATGTATATTATTACATATCTCTCCCGCCTGCGCTCCAGTGAGTAGAGACCTAGTGCCTTCAGTCGCTCCCTGTAGTTCATCTGTTGGACTGTGGCGATCTTTTTTGTATAGTGCCGCTGAATTGCCTCGAGTTCTGCTGTCCGCCTAACAGTGTGGTGACCACAACTGAGAGCAATGGTCTAGGCGGCTCAGAACAAATGTCTTCCATAGAGTCAACATGACTTTTTGATCCCTTGTACGGAATGTCCTCAGTATCCACCCTGCCAGTTGTCTGCACTTTGCTGTCAACTTGACAATGTGCATGTGAAATGATGCATCACTACACATGTTGATGCCCAGATCTCTTACTGTTTGTGGTTCTGGGATTGCAGTACCTCCAGGCCCTGTGTATGCCAGTTGGGAGGTACTTGTGGTCTTGTAGCGCAGTACTTGAAATTTTTTTGCATTGAACTGCATATTATTTTGCTCTGCCCACTCATATATTGAATTTAGGTCATTCTGCAGGCTTACAATATCATCAGGATTCTTTATTGCCTGAGATATCTTTGTGTCATCAGCATAGCTAGTGACAGTGGCTCTCCGAGTGACCGTGGGCATGTCCAGAAGGGCCACTATGAACAGTAGTGGCCCCAGAACAGTTCCTTGTCGAACACCGCTCAATATTTGTGTTTCCCTAGAT
The DNA here is from genome assembly GCF_046866305.1 of Octopus bimaculoides. NCBI lineage: Eukaryota > Metazoa > Mollusca > Cephalopoda > Octopoda > Octopodidae > Octopus > Octopus bimaculoides. The sequence continues at coordinate 143,215,344 of NC_142929.1, forward strand.
AGTTCTCCATTGGCTGCAACTGTCTGACTTCTACCATTCAGGAAGTCATGCAGCCACTCTCCTAATTTACAAGCTACGCCAAGGTTTCGCAGCTTGTGACATATCAAGCCATGGTCAAATTTGTCAAAGGCTTTTGCAATGCCGAGATATATCACATCAACATTTGAATGGTCAAGTAGCTGTTTCAGGACCCAGTCATAGTGCTGCAAGAGCTGCGTGAGGCAGCTTCTACCTGGACGGAAACCATGCTGGGTCTCATTCATCAAGTAATTTTCTTTTAGGAACGCAATCAATCTCCTGACAATTCGTTCCATGACTTTGGTAATTTGTGAAGTCAGAGAGATGGGCCTGTAGTTCCCAGCCTCTGCTCTGCTTCCACCTTTATGGATAGGACATATGGTGCATTCCTTCAGCTTTTTGGGAAGTTTACCATTTGCAAGGGAACTCTGGAAGAGTATCCGGAGTGGTGCTGCTAATTCTTGTTTACACGACTTTATCTTCGGATTTTTTAATATACTAGACCACTGGTTTTAATTGATCAATATCAATTTGTACCTACATTAGTAAATTATATATATATATATATATATATATATATATATATATATATATATATATATATATATATATATATATATATATATATATATATATATATATATATATATATATATATATATATATATATATATATATATATAAATATATATATACATATATATACATACATATATATATATATATATATATATATATATATATATATATATATATATACGTATATATAGTTGCCCACCGCCATAGGTGTGCGTGCATATGGTTCTGCTAATTACAGCTTATTAATAATGATTTTTTTAGGTGATTTTAAAAGTCTTGCCCGCTCACGTTTTTGGTATGCTGCTATATTTCATGTTGAGAACTTTTTAGGTCTTAATAGGCACAAAATGTGATCTATTTCTAGCACATTAATTGTCCACGTTAGTGGTCGACGTTATTTTTAAAATGTACCTTAATCCCCTGAGATTGCAGATAATATTTCTGAATCTCTTTGATTCTTTAAATGTGCTGGCCCCCTGATAATTAATCGATATTAATTAATATATTAATATATGACTAATTACCAGATCTTATAATAATATTTACCCATTACTCATGTTCTAATTCTGAATATATTCGACGCAGTAAATAGTTTCTGCGGATATATTCCTGGAATCAGCGCGCCAATACGAAGACTTTTGAACTTTACCATTAAGTTGTAATAAGCAGAACCATATGCACGCGCACCCATGGCGGTGGGCAACTATATATACGATTCTGATAATTGCTGTTACATTACAAATCGGGCTGATGAGGAATAGACAAATTTGTTAAATCTGAAACCTGGTTCCTGTTTAATAATGATTTTTTTAGTGATTTTAAATGTCTTGCCCGCTCACGTTTTTGGTATGCTGCTATATTTCATGTTGAGAACATTTTAGGTCTTAATAGACACAAAATGTGATCTATCTCTAGCGCATTAATTGTCCACGTTAGTGGTCGACGTTATTTTTAAAATGTACCTTAATCCCCTGAGATTGCAGATAATATTTCTGAATCTCTTTGATACTTTAAATGTGCTGGCCCCCTGATAATTAATCGGTATTAATTAATATATTAATATATGACTAATTACCAGATCTTATAATAATATATACGTATATAGATAGACAGATATACTGTTAAAAGTAAAAGTGTATAGAATCATTCTATACACAAAAAAGAGACCTTTGACAGGACTCCTTATACGCTAAAAAGGCCAGTTAAACACTATATATATAAATATATATATATACATACATACATATATATATATATATATATATATATATATATATATATATATATATATATATATATATATATATATATATATATATATATATATATATATATATAAATATATATATATATATATATATATATATATATATTTATATATATGTGTATATGTATATATATATATATGTATATATATATAAGCAATGTTAATTCTCTAAATGAAGTATTAACAGTAACTGCACGATAAAGTGTAGTATATTGCCACTTAAGTGTGGCTGACCCCTAGGGGTGGATGTTACTGTTGCTTTTAGCCCCAGGAGGACATCTCCTCCAGCTGGCTTATCGACACACGACTGTGTCCTGTTTGCCAAGGGAGTTATCCCTCTCACCACGACCAGCAGCACGAACGTATCCGGATTTCAGGGTTATTTCCCTTCTTCGGCGTTCGACAGCTGATGACCTTGGTGAGAGAGAAAAACCTGGCAAAATCTTATATCTTCTTTTCCAGTGACATTCTTCACTGATATTGAAAAGGTGAAAACAAGCAATGTTAATTCTCTAAATGAAGTATTAACAGTAACTGCACGATAAAGTGTAGTATATTGCCACTTAAGTGTGGCTGACCCCTAGGGGTGGATGTTACTGTTGCTTTTAGCCCCAGGAGGACATCTCCTCCAGCTGGCTTATCGACACACGACTGTGTCCTGTTTGCCAAGGGAGTTATCCCTCTCACCACGACCAGCAGCACGAACGTATCCGGATTTCAGGGTTATTTCCCTTCTTCGGCGTTCGACAGCTGATGACCTTGGTGAGAGAGAAAAACCTGGCAAAATCTTATATCTTCTTTTCCAGTGACATTCTTCACTGATATTGAAAAGGTGAAAACAAGCAATGTTAATTCTCTAAATGAAGTATTAACAGTAACTGCACGATAAAGTGTAGTATATTGCCACTTAAGTGTGGCTGACCCCTAGGGGTGGATGTTACTGTTGCTTTTAGCCCCAGGAGGACATCTCCTCCAGCTGGCTTATCGACACACGACTGTGTCCTGTTTGCCAAGGGAGTTATCCCTCTCACCACGACCAGCAGCACGAACGTATCCGGATTTCAGGGTTATTTCCCTTCTTCGGCGTTCGACAGCTGATGACCTTGGTGAGAGAGAAAAACCTGGCAAAATCTTATATCTTCTTTTCCAGTGACATTCTTCACTGATATTGAAAAGGTGAAAACAAGCAATGTTAATTCTCTAAATGAAGTATTAACAGTAACTGCACGATAAAGTGTAGTATATTGCCACTTAAGTGTGGCTGACCCCTAGGGGTGGATGTTACTGTTGCTTTTAGCCCCAGGAGGACATCTCCTCCAGCTGGCTTATCGACACACGACTGTGTCCTGTTTGCCAAGGGAGTTATCCCTCTCACCACGACCAGCAGCACGAACGTATCCGGATTTCAGGGTTATTTCCCTTCTTCGGCGTTCGACAGCTGATGACCTTGGTGAGAGAGAAAAACCTGGCAAAATCTTATATCTTCTTTTCCAGTGACATTCTTCACTGATATTGAAAAGGTGAAAACAAGCAATGTTAATTCTCTAAATGAAGTATTAACAGTAACTGCACGATAAAGTGTAGTATATTGCCACTTAAGTGTGGCTGACCCCTAGGGGTGGATGTTACTGTTGCTTTTAGCCCCAGGAGGACATCTCCTCCAGCTGGCTTATCGATATCAGTGAAGAATGTCACTGGAAAAGAAGATATAAGATTTTGCCAGGTTTTTCTCTCTCACCAAGGTCATCAGCTGTCGAACGCCGAAGAAGGGAAATAACCCTGAAATCCGGATACGTTCGTGCTGCTGGTCGTGGTGAGAGGGATAACTCCCTTGGCAAACAGGACACAGTCGTGTGTCGATAAGCCAGCTGGAGAAGATGTCCTCCTGGGGCTAAAAGCAACAGTAACATCCACTCCTAGGGGTCAGCCACACTTAAGTGGCAATATACTACACTTTATCGTGCAGTTACTGTTAATACTTCATTTAGAGAATTAACATTGCTTGTTTTCACCTTTTCAATATCAGTGAAGAATGTCACTGGAAAAGAAGATATAAGATTTTGCCAGGTTTTTCTCTCTCACCAAGGTCATCAGCTGTCGAACGCCGAAGAAGGGAAATAACCCTGAAATCCGGATACGTTCGTGCTGCTGGTCGTGGTGAGAGGGATAACTCCCTTGGCAAACAGGACACAGTCGTGTGTCGATAAGCCAGCTGGAGGAGATGTCCTCCTGGGGCTAAAAGCAACAGTAACATCCACCCCTAGGGGTCAGCCACACTTAAGTGGCAATATACTACACTTTATCGTGCAGTTACTGTTAATACTTCATTTAGAGAATTAACATTGCTTGTTTTCACCTTTTCAATATCAGTGAAGAATGTCACTGGAAAAGAAGATATAAGATTTTGCCAGGTTTTTCTCTCTCACCAAGGTCATCAGCTGTCGAACGCCGAAGAAGGGAAATAACCCTGAAATCCGGATACGTTCGTGCTGCTGGTCGTGGTGAGAGGGATAACTCCCTTGGCAAACAGGACACAGTCGTGTGTCGATAAGCCAGCTGGAGGAGATGTCCTCCTGGGGCTAAAAGCAACAGTAACATCCACCCCTAGGGGTCAGCCACACTTAAGTGGCAATATACTACACTTTATCGTGCAGTTACTGTTAATACTTCATTTAGAGAATTAACATTGCTTGTTTTCACCTTTTCAATATCAGTGAAGAATGTCACTGGAAAAGAAGATATAAGATTTTGCCAGGTTTTTCTCTCTCACCAAGGTCATCAGCTGTCGAACGCCGAAGAAGGGAAATAACCCTGAAATCCGGATACGTTCGGGCTGCTGGTCGTGGTGAGAGGGATAACTCCCTTGGCAAACAGGACACAGTCGTGTGTCGATAAGCCAGCTGGAGGAGATGTCCTCCTGGGGCTAAAAGCAACAGTAACATCCACCCCTAGGGGTCAGCCACACTTAAGTGGCAATATACTACACTTTATCGTGCAGTTACTGTTAATACTTCATTTAGAGAATTAACATTGCTTGTTTTCACCTTTTCAATATCAGTGAAGAATGTCACTGGAAAAGAAGATATAAGATTTTGCCAGGTTTTTCTCTCTCACCAAGGTCATCAGCTGTCGAACGCCGAAGAAGGGAAATAACCCTGAAATCCGGATACGTTCGTGCTGCTGGTCGTGGTGAGAGGGATAACTCCCTTGGCAAACAGGACACAGTCGTGTGTCGATAAGCCAGCTGGAGGAGATGTCCTCCTGGGGCTAAAAGCAACAGTAACATCCACCCCTAGGGGTCAGCCACACTTAAGTGGCAATATACTACACTTTATATATATATATATATATATATATATATATATATATATATATATATATATATATATATATATATATATCTATATATATATATATATATATATATATATATATATATATATATATATATATATATATATATATATACTTATATATGTACATATATATATATATATATGTGTTTGTGTGTGTATTTGTGTGCCTGTGTTTGTGTTTGTGTGTGTGTACTTTTTATGTCTTTTATCAATTATGAACTAGAAGTGCAACTGAAAAGAAATAACTCAAGGCGTATTCAGTAGACGAACATGACGGTTGCGAAATTAAATAAACGAAGATGCTCCGTAATTGACTGGTATGTTGTTCTCTCTATGAAATCGTCTAAAGAATAAGGTATTTGTTCCAAATGGTGGAATTTGTAATTGAGGTTGATAAATATGATTCGCTCATTTCCATAATCTAATGATGCATTCGCCTGAAGGATCTGTTGAATGGATGATATTCGTGGTCATTATCGCATCATTCATGAAAATGTATGCACTGAGAGATACGTCTGGAAAAAAGTGACTGGTGGACAACATATGCTTACAAACTCATACACACACACACACACACACACACACATATTCACATTCACATATATATATATATATATATATATATATATATATATATATATGTATATATATATATACATACATAGAAACATATATATATATATATACATACGTAACACATATACACATGACATACATAAGTAATTAGAGACATACACATATGCATACATAAAGGTATATATATGTATGTATGTATATACGTCCATATCTATGTTTCGATATATACTCAAAGAAGTGTGAAAACAAGCAATCAAGTACACACATACCCACACAAACACACATGTGTGTGTGTGTGTGTGTGTTAAAAGGACGTTGATAAATAGAGAAAAATCAAGAAAGAAAAATAAACGAGAAGTGAAATATGGGAAATTATAGAGGAGTATACAACAAGAACTACATGGATGTTTATGCTCTCAATCTTTGGAGTCTTAATGCCACACTGTCGGGTTTTAATGAAACGCTTCCTATGTAAAAATTTTCTCTAGATGTTGACGTAGTCACTATTTCAGTTTATAGTACCATATACTGGCTAGTTAAAAGTCGTATATTCCAATTAAAGTATGTTATTATTTACACCAGTATATAGGCGCAGAGTCGGCCGTGTTGTAAGAATCTTGTTTCCCGACAACATGCTTACGGGTTCGATAGATAGATAGAGAGAGAGAGAGAGCGAGAGAGAGAGAGAGAGAGAGAGAGAGAGACTATAGCCTTCTTTTTGTTTCCATCCACTAAATCCACTCAAAAGGCTTTGATCGGCCGGAAGCTATAGTAGAATGCACTTGCCCAAGCTATCACTTATAGTGAGTGAAGCCGGAACCTTGTGGTTGTGAAGCAAGCTTCCATTCGAAGCAGAAACGGCTGTTGGGTGCGATAAGGTTTTGTATTAAAAAATAATAATCGATGTTAGTCAATTGTTGTTGATCAAGATTTCTCCATTTTCTGCCTTACTTAAATTTTATACGCAGACACACACACACACACACACCCTCTCGTTCTTCCTTCTGTTACTACTATAACTCTCTCTTCCTCCCTGTCTCTCGTTGCTCACCTATTTTCTACTTCCTCCCCTTTTTTCTCCCTCTACCACTCTTTCTCCTTACCCCTCGCTGGTCACATGTGTCCAGCCCTACTTCCTTTCTTCTTTGGCTATCGCCAAGCACACACACAAACATTCTTCGTCCCGCTTCCTTCCAGTTCGTTGCTTCAGAGCGTTCAGTATATACATATTTGTTTCACGTCTGGCCGTATAGCCTTTCTTGTTTATTTTCGCTGTTTCGTTTTCCTATTTTGTTTTCTGTCCGCCACTACGTTCCTCCATTGTACAAATTTAATTTGTGGTCCGTGGAAAGAGCCATTTTAACGATGTGCCCTGCCCTAACTCTTCGAATCGCCAGTGTTAGAATGGTGACAGCTGAATGAAATATTCTCTATGTAGCCTGTGTGTTTTCTGAACTCTGTTTATAATTTTGTCTACATTTTGTTTGCAACGTCCTGTACCCAGATTTGCATCTATATATACAGGCAGATGTAGGTATGTACATACATGTACGTATATATTCATATACTCATTTATTATTTGTATTATATATATATATATATATATATATATATATATATATATATATATATATATATATATATATATATAATACACATACATGGAAATACATGAATCTTTTGTACAATGGTGTATAACACTTTTGCTATTCTGATTCTAATATATTTTCTAGTTTTTTAAAACAAATATTCTGTGTAATTTCATCTCATTTCTTTCAGCCACGTGTAGTCCCCTCCATACTTTCTACCTTATAATATATATATATATATATATATATATATATATATATATATATATATATATATATATATATATATATATATACGTGTGTGTGTGTGTGTGTGTGTGTGTGTGTGTGTGTGTGTGTGTGTGTAGATAGGTAGAAAAACAGACAGACAGACAGGCAGACAGACAGACAGATAGATAGATAAATAGATAGATAGATGTAATCTTTGCTGGCGAAAATAAAGAATGATGAAATACTTATCAAAATGTCAATATTCCTTATCAATATCTAATTTATTTTCGTTGTTGTAAACGCATTAAACAAGAAATAATAACAATGGGGAATTCAGAAGTTGCGATATAACTTAAATAAATGGAAAATCAAACGAGAAAGAAAAACGAATGTTTGCAACAAGTGTAATTTTAATATTCCACCGAGTGAGAGGAATACTGAATCACTTTACCATGTTGGTAAAGCGGTTACTTTAATATTCATATGTGCAAAATAGGAGAATCTATAATTAGTTTCTGGTGAAACGTTCAGTTAAAGTGTTCAAACAACACATTTGAAAGTCTCATTCGCAATTGTGTGAACCTAATCAGTCGACTGACTCTAGAATTGAGTTAACACTGATATTTGGCAACGGTTAAAAAATTATTGCCTTTCTTCATAGATAAGGAATATTGTCTTCCGTTTCGGACAATGAACACATCACACGCATAAGTGTGCATACATATACTTGAATGTGCGTGCTTTTGTATATGTATTCAGCCCACGCACACATATAAATTTCAATACACACACACACACACACACACACACATATATATATACACACATATATATATATATATATATATATATATATATATATATATATATATATATATATATATATATATATATATATGTATGTGTGTGTGTGTGTATGTGTGTGTGTGTGTGTATTTATATATGTATGTGTGTGTGTGTGTGTGTGTAGAAATACAAATGTATATATATATTAATGTATATATGTTTATATATATGTACATATTTAAATGTATGTTTGAGAGTGTCTGTGCAAGTGTGTATTTGTGTGCGTATGCTACGCATGCGCGCGTACAGGAGATTACCCATGAAGCATCGAAAGCGAAGATAATCGGCTTTGAATGCTTAAAGTGGACGCTTTATCTGCAATTTGACTGTTAGCGACATTTATAAGTTAGCAATTATTTCCAGAGTATGCACAACAAAAATATTAAAAGCCACGAAAATTATTCCAATTACACGCACATGCAATCAGATTTGCACACACAACCGCATAGAAACACAGAAGCAGGGAACACACAAGGATACAGTGTATACAGAAGCACATATTTATGCATTTATTTGGGGAGAAGTTCCACCGAAAGAAGAAGAGAAAGAGAAACCAATTGAAAGAGGGTCAAATTTAGACAGGCATTACGATAAATAGAAAATAGAACGATATAATAAGCCCACACACATACAGACACGAATTGACATGTTTGTACATAGCTATATATGCATGTATGTCTGTTGGTAAATAGATTGTTGGCAGTGTATGGGTTCCATGCAGCCTCGGAAAAGTATCGAGAAATAATATTTAGAATTGTTTATAGTTTAATATCAATGAATAATTTCCATTTTGAAGCGTATGCACATATATCTATGTAGGTGCATACATGTTTACATATATACCTGTACATATTTATACACACACACACACACTCACACACACATATATATATATATGTATATATACATATATATACGCACACACACGCACACACACGCACACACACACACACACACACGCACACACATATATATATATATATATATATATATATATATATATATAAACATAGCTATATATATATAAACATAGCTATACGTGATATCCAATTTATGTATGTATATATTACACATTTAACCATACATCTACCATAGCCAGTAAAGGTTTATACGACTTGAGATAGTATATAATGATAAAGTAATTGGTAATCTTGTGTGAACCATATTATCACTTTGAGATAGAACTAACTGCAAACAACAGATCGATCAAATCAAATATAATCTTCAGGATTTGCCAAGCAAATTCAATTATCTGCTTATGTTAGGTTATGGTGCATTTTCCAAATAGATAAGTAGTCTGCATCACTGACCAGGCATCAGAGCTTGCTGTGTAGTGAAATAATTACTGTACGGTAAGTTTTACAAGAAAAAAAGAGAGAGAGAGAGAGAGAGAGAGAGAGGGAGGGAGAGGAATCAACATTATAAGGTTGATGCAGTGGTTAGTTGATAATGGTTACAATTATGGTATTGGTGGTTGTGCTGTCGTTGACGATGTATTTCAGCAATACATCTTGAATATTTTGGAACATTTCAAGAACATGGACAACGTGAACAATAACCATTATGAATGAAAGCATGCAATAACAACGACATTAAAATGACAACAGCAGCAGCAGCAGCACTACCAACATAACTGCTACTACTACTACTACTACTACTACTACTACTACTAATAATAATAATAATAATAATAATAATAATAATAATAATAATAATAATAATACATAATACATAATACACAGCACATACCCAAGGTGCACAGAGCTGCACTCGGTAGTGAAGTGAAAGCACGTTAAATAAATAAAACTACTGAGCAATAATAATAATAATAATAATAATAATAACAACAACAACAACAATAATAATAATAATATTGTGGTCATGGAGTGTTACTAACTGAGCAACACCGTAGACGAAAATGGTTGTCATCTTAGGGGATTCCGGGAAAGTACATATGATCAATGGAGAGAAAGAGGCGTGTTTCAAATCAAGGAACAGCGATTATGTGATCAAGCTAGAGCAAGAAGAAAAAATCGTTGGTTCACAGAAGTAGAGCTCGAAGCTAGCAAAAGAAGGCTATTGGAAAACAGTAGTAGAGGAAACGATGAAAATGCAGTTCCTTCTGATAAAAATAATCTCATAGCAGCGAGGAAATGTTTACAAAGTCAGAAAACAGCACAACTCCCATGACTTTCCGAAACAGTTTTTCACGCTAAGAGTTGCTGAAGTATGGAACACACTGCCGGCATCAATTGTTAGTTGTCGGAGCACTGCATCCTTCAAAACGTCCATGCTTCCTGAGATACGCCAACACTACACCTGATTTTCTCCCCTCCATACACACGCAAGCGTGTGTCTGACTCATACCATGTTCACTTTCCAGACATTTGTACAATACTGCATATGCTTTATACGCACTTTTGACAAGTTGTAGTGCACCTGAGCACTGTATGCAATCAGTTCATTATTATTATTAAAACAGAGGTGAAATCTTTAATAAACCACAGGAAAAACAGTGATAGCTTGCTCGACGAGAGACATAGATATGGAAGAGGACAATAAAACTAATGATGACATGACAGATGGTCAAAAGGCAATCCACAACAGGATAAGGGCAAAGTTACAGGCGAACGATAGCGACATTATTTGCAACCTTAAAATGGTTGATCCGTGGAAATTGAACCAGGAAACGAAAAACGTGAAAGTAATTCTGATATACATCGGAACAAAAAGCATCTGAGAAACAAACAATTTGATCAAGGCAGCAAGTATTTTTGTAGCAGAAAACACGGGTGTTGATGTCAAGAAAAAGAAATATAATGGGAGTGACAAAAGAAAATATCGGTGGTGGGAGAGAAGGATACAGGCTGGGTTAGTTATGCTCCCGAAATACATTTCTGTGTTAGAAGGGGGAGCTTAAAAGCGAACAAAATTACAGGGCACTGAACGGTAAATATGATATGAGATGAAAGGATTTGAAATTGGTAATGGACAAACTGAAACAGCGTCTCGTTTCAAAGAAAGCAAAGATGGTAAGATACGACCAAAGAATGAAGGGTTACCACCAGAATAGGTTATTGAAAGTAGATCAGAAGAGATTCTACGATTAAATAAATGGAGAGTGTACAAATGACAAGTTGATACCAGATAACACTGAAAGTCAAAGGTTTTGGAGTGACATCTGGAACAAAGACAAGGAGCACAAGAAGGATGCTGAATGATTGCAAGAACTGAAATAAACAGTAGTCGGTTCCAAACAGGCTAAACTGACCATCTCAGATAGGGCAAAAATGGGCAACTGGAAGGCCCCGGAATCAGATGCTGTTGAAACCTACTGGATGAAAACATTTGGTGAATGTCATGCACTAATAGCTGCGCAACTCAACACCTTGTGGAATGCCGACGAAGTAACAGAAGAGTTGTTGACAATGAGTAGAGCAGAGTTGTGCATGAGAAACATCAATAAAGGCAATATGGTAGACAGTTACAGGCCGGTATCCTGTTTGCCAAATATGTGTAAATTATTCACTGGAATAGTTGCAGAATCAATGCACGGAGATCTGGAAAAAATGGAGTCCTTCCACATGAGCAGAAGGGCTGCAAGTGTAAGCGCAGAAGTACTAGGATCAACTCCTCTTAGACAAAACTGTAGTTAGAGGTCGCAAGAGGAGGAAAACTAACTTAGCCATGTCATGTATCGATTATCGTATGACACACGATATAATTCCGGATTCTTCGATTATGGCAGGTATGAACTTATTTGCCATTGCGGCGAGTGATGAGCGATTACTTGGAAAACGTATAGCGAAGTGAGAGCATATGGAAGAAGTGAAAAAGTATGGTGAACTGAAAGCGTATGGAAGAGGTTTAGAGAAATAGAAATAAAGAGTCATCTTCCAGCGGAACTGCCTGGCCCACTGATCTTTGTACTGTGCATGATACTACTAACACTGATTCTTAGGAAAGCGAAGGCGGGGTATGCTTTGAAAAGCCGCCAACAAAATGTCAACTACTTGTTATTCATGGATGACTTGAAATTGCATGGTAAAGATGAATCCCAAGTCAGTTTCCTCGTGATACGGTGTATACTTTCAGTGCTGATATCAGAGAGGCAAAATTAAATGTATGGATGGACTAGCGATGACATTGGGAGAGGTTATGAAGCAGAGAGAAGAGACGGGCTATAAGTACTTGGGTATATTGGAAACGGATAAATTGATGGAGAAAGAAATGACATAAAGCATATACGTATTTCGTATATGTATGCATTTTTAAATAGATGTTATTCCATGAATTTCATAGTGGTGTAATCCACTGTCTTGAAGATCGATATACAATCAGAGTCGACCGGCAGAGATGAGATTCACAACACCAAACAAAAGATTTCTAAATAAGAGCAGTAATTTTAAAGAAACGGCATTAGTTGAGATCATCGCTTCCAGTTCTTTAATTGTCCCTTCTGTTATCGAGCACGGTGGGACGTAAAGGGAGCTTGACATTGGCGGGATTAGAATTCACAAAGCAAATAGCCAGAAGTAAAGCCTGTAGCCATTTTCGTGAGATTCTCTACTGATTCTGCAGAAAATATTGCTTCTGTTTTTGACACAAGGCCAGCAGCGATGAGGGTAGATGTGTATATAAACCACTGACGCAATTAGACGCCCGATTATTTATTTGATCGAATCATGAGGAAGGAAGTACAATATTACTGTCGGTGAGTTTTGAACTCACGAAGTATACCACCGACAA
>NC_142929.1:143231033-143258533 GCF_046866305.1 Octopus bimaculoides
AGAGTTAGGAGTGAGGAAGGATTTCATAGTCGCGGGAGTGTGCTTTCATCTTGGCAACATGCGCATTGTGAACTGGGGCGTCGTCTGGGAATAGGCGAACTCTTTTGTCCAGCATGCCACACCTGTCTGCTTTGATGGCGTCCCGCAATTTCTGCAGCAGAGAAGAATAATATTGACCGGTAATCGTGGTGTCTTTTGCCTCAAAATCCATCACCACTTCTCCACACTGGTCCCAAAATCTGTGAGCTCACCTTGCCTGCTGAAGGTTAGACACAAGTCTTCTTTGGAGGCGGTGAGTTATCATGCTTCCATTGCTTCGACTGGACTTTAACTTCAGGATCAAAGTGATACAGACATGACTCATCCTGTGGTATATCTTCCCAAAAAGTCCTCCTCGTTTTCTCAGTATGTTTGGCAAAAGTACCTAGGAACAATTGACTTCATCCTACATCTGAAAATGTGTGCGTATCCGGGGTATCCATCATGCAGATAACTTGTGCATCTACAAATGTTTGCCAATGTTTTTTTTCCACGGACCTTGCACTTATCTTCATTTCTTGGACTAGTTACCGACTAGTTCTGCGATCCTTTGAAATGGCGGCTTCCAGTTTAAGGATGGTGTCGTCATCAATGGCGAAATGTGGTCGTCCAAGAATAGGATCTTCGATCACATTTCAACTGGCGGTGTGGTGCTTGACTAATTCGAAAGATGGTGCATCGTCACCATAAACTTCTTGCATCTTATCGAAAGTCTCTTTTGGTTTACGACCATAAAAGTATAATAATCTGCCTCTATTATATCACATTAGTCCAATTCAGCAGCCGTACAGGACAAATAAAGCTGCAATTTACATTGTGATATGTAGAGACAATGCTTGTACAATTTCCGTTTCCTGCAATAACCGGACGTGAGTCAGGGAAATCACGTTTGTGTATGCATGTATGTAGATATATATATATATATATATATATATATATATATATATATATGTGTGGGGGGGGGGGTGTTTGTGTGTGTGTGTGTATGTATAAATAGTTAGATGAAAAGTAAGAAAGAAAGATAGATAGATAGATTGATAGATAGATAGATTGATAGATAGATAGATAGATAGATAGATAGATAGATAGATAGATAGTTAGATATGTGTGTGTGTGTGTGTATGTGTGTGTGTGTGTGTGTGTGTGGGTGTGTGTGTGTGTGTGTCTGTGTCTGTGTCTGTGTCCTGTGTGAATGAGTGTGTGAAATTGTATGTATGTACGTGATACAGAGAATTAATCACTAACAATTTATGTATCTAAAATGCTAAAGTGGATCAAAATGAGAGCTTCACTCAAACTTAAAGTTGACAGGATTTGATCACAGATCTAATATTTAGATATTGGAGAGAAGTGATTGATATTCGTTATTTCTTTTTTCATATGTAAGCAAATCAAATCTATATGTTAACATGTAAAAGTGATTTTGTTGGTAAAATGCGTTTCATCAAAGGAAAGTAGTTTGGTAAAATACGCCATAGATGCAAAGTTAATATTTGGAATGTCTACTTCAACTTTTAAGAACTTCATTCATTTTCGTTTACTGCACAAAATAGAAGTTCTCGCTCCAAAACAGATTTATATCAAAGTGCATGCACGTTTCTTGATGTTTTGAATTTTTTTAGAAGTGCTGTAGAATTGCGAACGGACACTTTTAGCTTAGAATATCGAATCATTCTTCTGTTTAACGAAGATCGCTTTCCTATAGTGAAATCATCGAAAATATACTCTCTTGTACCCTTTTACTTGTTTCATTCATTTGACTGTGGCCATGCTGGAGCACCGCCTTTAGTTGAAGAAATCACCCCAGGACTTATTCTTTGTAAGGCTGGTAATTATCCTATCGGTCTCTTTTTGCCGAACCGCTAGGTTACGGGGACGCAAGCACACCAGTATCGGTTGTCAAGAGATGCTGGGGGGACAAACACGGACACACAAACATATACACACACACACATGCATATATGCATATAAATATATATGTATATATATATATATATATATACACACACACACACATATATATATATATATATATATATATATTTATATAAATAAGGATAAGATCGGTATTTAAAATATTGATCTTATCAAGTGGTCAGAATGGGAATAAAAACCATCAAAGGCAATAATTATTTAAAATTATAATACAGGGTATCAAGAGATACCACCACGCTGAAAAAATAGAAGTCAAATCCTGACTCCAAAACCACAATAAATGTCCGCAAGGCACGATTAGCGAAGACGAAGACCAAATAAACCAGTAAAAATAATAAGATAATTTCAAATCCTGGATTTGATACCCTGTATTATAATTTTAAATAATTATTACCTTTGATGGTTTTTTATTCCCATGCTGACCACTTGATAAGATCAATATTTTAAATACCGATCTTATCCTCATTTATATAAATTAGTTTTGTCAGTGTATTTACTGCGCTGATATCCTGCTCGGGATCGCACGAGAAGTTGTTTAGGCGGGCTATTTAAGCTAGTCGTGTGCATACGTACATATATATGTATGTATACGTCCGTATATGTAAGTATACTGTTTATATACATGTATTTGTATTTATGTACTTGAGTATATTTCACTGATGAAGGCAGATCATTTATGCAAAGCCAGAAATCCAGGATTTGAAATTATCTTATTATTTTTACTGGTTTATTTGGTCTTCGTCTTCGCTAATCGTGCCTTGCGAACATTTATTGAGGTTTTGGAGTCAGGATTTGACTGCTATTTTTTTCAGCGTGGTGGTATCTCTTGATACCCTGTATTATAATTTTAAATAATTTTAAATAATTATATATATATATATATATATATATATATATATATATAAATTTATTAACAAGGGTAGAAATTGATATTAATCAATTAAAACCATTGGTCTAGCATATTAAATCTTCGGATATATATATATATATATAGGAAGGTGACTCAAGGTCCGAGAGTTTCGTGTGTTAGAAGTACCAACGTACGAATCTCACGGACCTTGGACATTAAAAACTGGAATGAGGACACATGATGTAAATAAGAAATGGCAAAAGAAATTAAAGAAGAGTCACGTCGTCTTTGACTGTAGAAATAACAAGAAAAAATATTTATTGTTAGAAATGCAATGAGGTGACAGAATCGATCGCACGCCGGAGAAAATGCTTAACGGAATTTCGTCCGAGTTGAAAGTCTACCAAGTTTGATTTTCCCTTTCGTGCCCATGATATAAGTAGCAGCTGTATACGTCGGTGGATGAATTGAACTTGTTGCAAAATTTGGACCGAATGTTTATTGTTAGAATTTAAATGTGTCATTTAAATTGTGACTATGTAGTATATCTTAGATGTCTCATCAGTGTCACACACACACACACACGCACACGCGCACGCACACACACACACACGCACACACGCACACGCAGACACACACACACACAAACATTATTTCCTCTTGTAGTCACACAATTCAAAGGTGAATTGCATTATGGTAAAATTGCATTTCATAGCGTCAACTTTGGCGACAAATAATTTAATAATTAAGAAAATTTTCTTACCTATATGCGAATATTTCAAGAGTAGAAAGACAGAATTGAATTAGCTAATATATTTTATAGTTCCGCCTGTACCGAATTCAAGTCTTTGACGTTATTAATCTCTGTATGTAATTCATCTTTAGAAAAGAAGAGATTCATGTCGCTATGGGATTATGGAGAATATTGCGGTTTTACTTGCCCTGGAAAATTTGAAAGAAAAACGTGTATTTATCCGATAAAATGAGGTAATTAAAGAACGCATTTACGTGATCATTAATTTCTGTGAAGGCACGTGGCTTAGTAAGTGGAGTATTTGGCTCATAATCATAAGATTACAAGGTCGTTTCCCGGCGGCACGTTGAGTCCTTGAGCACGAAATGTTATTTCACGTTGCACTTGTTCACTCAGCTTGCAAAAAAATAAGTAGTACCTATAATTCAAACGGCCAGCCTTGCAGAATCCTGTTGTGCTAAATTTCCACGAGAACTATGTTAAGGGTATAGGTGTCTGTCGAGCTATGTTGGGGGTAAAAATACAGACACAAACACACACACACACACACACACACACACACACACACACACACACATATATATATATATATATATATATATATATATATATATATATATATATATATACATATATACGACGGACTCCTTTCTGTTTCCGCCTACCAACCAAATCCTCTCACAAGACTTTGGTCGGCCCGAGGCTATAGTAGAAGACACCTCCCCAAGCTACCTCGCAGTGGGACTGAACCCGGAGCCATGTGGTTCGTAAACATGCTACTTACCACACAGCCACTCCTACGCCTATTATCAAACTTTACTGTTATAATTACCGTGAGAAACTCTCTCAGGTTGGCTTTTGGTACAAAATGCATGCTTGTCTCTCTATATAGCAAGTGGGGAGAAAAATCCCCGCCATCTCCAGCACCGTGACCACCAGACCACGTGATTTTGATCTTTCTTGATCGTGTTATGGATGGACGCTCCCTACATATGAAATATAGCAAATAACAGCCAGGACAGGAGCTGGTATCCCGATTTGTTACTTAGCTTATTAAGAGACATTTATTAGCGACAGAAAAAATGTCCAGACTGAGAGGTAGTTAACACGATAAAATATTGTCTTTTGGTGCAACATACACTCTTGCTTGTATTGCTAACGGGCAGATAATTCCCCGCCATCTTCCATGCCAAGATCACCAAATCACATAAATTCTACCTTCATTGTCTTTTGGATAATCATCAAGAAGTTTTAAAAAAGTAGGATTATAAATATTTTATGTAGGACAAAAACCTTGATATTGCCCGCGATGACAAAAAATGCTTGAAAACTTAACCGTCATTTAACAAGAAACACTTGATTATTCTAATAATCTTTTCCCTACAGAATAGTTTCTCGTAAACAACAATTTGAATAAGCTAAGTTGCTAAATTATACGTTTCAATTATTTCACAATATTTGACACTTTGTAAAAGTATATAACTTCTTGCACACGCAGAATAATAAATGTTCTAGTGCTGAAAGTAGATTTCTGATAGTTTCAGTCTACTCAATCATTTTGAGTTCAATACTGGTACTTAAGTATTGAAACGGCAGTGTGATTTGAACAGAGATTGAGACGAGATATAACGGAAATCATCAAATGATATAATGAATCTCTCTACAATTTCTGTCACACTATTTTAACTAATGAGGTCAAGTGGTGTAGTATTCCACAAATTCGCTGACAGCTACAATAGATTCAGTCAGTTCCACGACTTGCCCGCTATATTAGTTTCTCGTTCGTATGAGGATGAAAGAAACTTTTGAATGCGAAAGCATTTGATGTCAACGCATAAAAGTCAATAATAGCATATCACAAGTCTTTTAGTTTGGCGCTCTACCGGACTGGTTATCCACCGTCTTCTCCTGAAATAATTAATAACGACAAAGAATACATGAAATGTTTAACAGTAAACTGTCGTCGTGGTAATCATAATGAAAACCAATCCTATTATGAAATATACCAGCTATCTTCATAGATAATGCAATACACAGGAATAATATGAACCCATTGTAGGTCTGACATCAACATAAATATTAATGTATCGTTCGCCTTCGTTTTAGTACTCATATACATAATAAATAATATGTTTGTTCTCGAATGTTCAGTGGTTAAATGCAATACTATTGAGGATTTTAAAATTCTTCATTGAAATATAATAATACTAAAATAAGACAAAGGAAATAATATCGCCATGTATGTATCTCCTCTGTCAAGCACTGATAATGGTAAATATTTTGTAGTATACTGCAGTTGTCATCTAAAGCCAAAGTTTTGGCGTTACTGTAACGTGTCCTCCAGTATTTGAAGTAAAGAATCAAATGTTTAAAATTTCATAGCACAAACGGAATATTTATGAGTCATTAAACATTCTGCAACACTTGTGGTTGATTAATTTTAGTCATACCGGAATTCGAAAAAGAGAGAATGAAAGTGTGATGAAGAGATGAAATGATTTGCATCTGCCATCATTTTGACCGTCGGAATACTGAAGTGAGAAACAGGATATACAAGAACATGATTTGGTAGGGCAATGCATTGATTTTATTCCAACGTAATTCTAACATAGGCTATTTTATCACGCTGCAATATGGAAACGACCGAAACCTAATTAATAGCAGTTCACACAAAGGTCCGATAATGCATATGATAATAAATCAGGTACTTTCAAAGTGCCTAAATTATGTTCCATATTCTTCAATAGTCTAATATTTTTGAGTTCAATTGCAATCAATATATTCCTTTACACTGCTAAAGTCAAGGAAATAAACATCAACAATATATATTAAATCAATTCACGGATCGCATAGTCAAATCATACATTTGACGGTACAATTTTACTTTGTAAATGTATTCGGTAACGGGTCAGGTATATTGATTTCTTTCAAACCGAACATGGTTATTACATTTGGAAAATGATCGAAAGTCAGAACATACAATTTCTATAAATCTATATACGCTTGTCCCAATAAAGTATTCTTATTAATTAGGGAGGCAGTCAGATAGCATGTGGATAAGTTTTATATCGAATGCTTTTGATCTTTGTAGTAAACCAATGATATTTGTTGCTAAATTTGGCAACGGCCACAAATAGATGTCCAGTATTTGGTCGTTTAGATTGAAGGCGGTAAAACCCTGAACTATGTAATAATGAAATTTAGGTTTTGTTTCCGAGTTGAATTAATGATGATGCTGTTATGTGGCGTTCGCTTTACACCAAGAATTGAGATACGATGTTGTCCCTTGAAGTCGCCAAAAGTTTATACCTAGTTTTATAATACTCGATAATGACTTGAAAATATCGATTTATCCCATACTAACGGCGTACAGTTATATATGTGTGAGTGTCGGTTTGCGTGTGCGCATGCGTTTAACTATACATATACATCATTACCTATCTATTTATATATATATAAATAAGGCAGCGAGCTGGCAGAAACGTTAGTGCGCCGGGTGAAATGCTTAGCGGTATTTCGTCTGCAGTTACGTTCCGAGTCAAATTCCGCCGAGCTCAGCTTTGTCTTTGATCTTTTCAGGGTCGATAAATAAAGTACCAGTTACGCACTGTGGTTGATGTAATCGACTTGGTCCTTTGTCTGTCCTTGTTTGTATCCTCTATGTTTAGCCCCTTGTGGGCAATAAAGAAATATATATATATGTGTGTGTGTGTGTGTGTGTGTATATATATATATATATATATATATATATATATATATATATATATATATATATATATATATATGTATGTAACCTCGTGGACATCGGTGGCGATTTTTTCTTCTTCCGTTTTTCCCTTCTTTGAACTTTCCTTGTTTCCGACGAAGAGATCCGCTCGAAACGTCATACTCTCTCTCTTTCCTTTCCCGAGCGTCTAGTAACCCTATCTGTATCACGTCTGTATTTCTCCTTTTTTTGAACTATATATATATAAAATACTTTGGAATCCCTCTAAGTGTGGGGCATTATCGTATAGTAAAGCTCTTATATATATATATATATATATATATATATATATATATATATATATATATATATATATATATATATATATATATACATACATATATATACATACATACATACATACATATATGCAAGCATGCATACATACATACATACATACATATATACACACATGCATACATACGTACATACATACATACAAATATACACATATGTATGCTTGTGTGTGAGTTATTGTGTGTGTTTGATTTTGCTTCGGCTAACCTGAAGGTTACCCACTGCCCTTCAATATTGTCCTATACGATGTGAGCCGAGTTAAAATAGGATAACTTTATACTTTACTTATATTTCTCTATCTCGGTGTGTGACATAGTCATTCTGACACCTAACGAATATGTCTCGGTTTTCCTTACCAAATATCAATCGCAACTTAAGATATTTTACTTGCTTGACCTTGTCTGGATGTGGCATTCCATCAGTAATTGAAAACATTAATAACGGCATTAGTATTCTTTTGTATTTATGCAAGATATATGCGAAATGTAGAAATCGATTTAATTAGATTGCAAATATTGGAAGAGATCTTTTCGAAAAATATAAGAATATTACAATATATTTGCTCTGATAGTTTTGTAATTAATTCCTGGCTGTTCACCAACGAAAATGTAGAAATTATATAAGAATATATTGGAAAAGTTATTTGATTATATATCCTACGTAATTTACATCACGTTGTGTGACAGCAACACATTGGTTTTATAAGTACTTTTTATCTGTTGTCTGAATAATTTCTACATTACTTCACTATAAATCATTTATTGATTTAACACCAGCGTTCACCACTAACATTGTTTTGCACATTCCCCAGATACGTAAATTAATGCATATTTGAGGGATACAAAGCCATATTCTGTAGCTCATACGCTTGGTGATTAATTCCTCATATGCTCTAAATTACCATTTCATTTACAAGAATGATAAAAATTAGAATGCAAATATGAAACACTTAACCGTGTTAGTTACAAAACTGTATGAGATTTAAAAAGAAAATAATCGCTCACATTTCCTAGACATAGTCATGAGGCAATTTTTATACATTATCATACATATCATAGATAGACTGTTATTTCATTAAACTGTTACGTCAGTCTAAAAGTAACTACACGTTTCCAGAGAAATATTAAAATGTTATATGTCAATTTTTTTTTTTAGTTAAAATATATTTACGCATGATTTGTGGTTGGTTAGGCTGATATTTCTAGCACAATAAACGTCCATATAAATGTTCGCCACTGGCTTCATTGATATATACCACGCTGATATTATTTTAAAATACCTTAACAAAACATCGGTAGAAGCTCATACAACACGTGAGATACAACACGGCGCTGCGGTGATACGCTACTTGGTACAACTTCATTTAACAACCTAACTCTATAGTCAGTAAAAGATTGAGCCACAACGCTGTAATGCTGTTATTTTGTCATAAAATCAAGACATTTATAATTGTTAAAGTGCGTGTTATTGTTGCGTATAACAATAGCACTAATTACTTACACAAGATATCCGAAAGCAAAATAATTGATTAATTTTCATAAGTTTCGGTCAGTTGTGTTTTATAGTGTCTCCATAGCACAGGAACACAATCTTGCATGCGATATTATAACACGTGCTTTCAGAAAAACGGACACCCATACACGAGGTTTCACACATACACACATATCCATGACTTCAAAGATATATATGTATGTGCGAGTGTGTATATGTGTGTGTGTGTGTGTGTGTGTAAATGTTTGTGTGCGTGTGTGTATTTCTATGTAAGTTTCTGCGTGTGTGTGTTCGTGTATGTGGGTTTATTTAAGTTTCTGCGTGTGTGTGTGTGTGTGTGTGTTTGTGTGTGTGCGCGCGTGTGTGTGTGCGTGTGTGTATGTGTTTGTTTGTGTGTAAATCTCTGTGTGTGCGTGTCTATTTCTATGTAAGTTTGTGCGTGTTCGTGTATGTGGGTCTGTTTAAATTTCCGCGCGTGTGTGTGTGTGTTTGTGTGTGTGTGTGTGTTTGTGTGTGTGTGTGTGTGTGTGTGTGTGTGTTGAATTTGATTTCTGATGACAAGGCATGAAACACCGTATGAACATGAAATGGAAACTTGTAAACCAGTTCAATGCAATAAGCTAATTAGCGTTATCATGACTGAAAGAACATATACCTCAGAGTACGAAGGGGTTCAGTTTTAAGTGGAGGAGCTTAATGCACCAAATGTTACCATCATGCTCTTTCGGACCAAATGGGTTTGATATCAAATATCTAAGATACTAGAGGAATTGTTGGGAGAGAAAGTTTAGAAGCAGTCTCTAATGAAGCAAAGAAGACAAGGAAGTTGGATAAGCGTGTATTCACAACAGATAATGTGGAGATGGAGTTTCTAAGATCATCTTTGTATTCCATCTGAAACATATTTTGTAACTGAGACATGAAAATGCTATATTTGTATCATTTTAATTTTAATTTCCTAATATATAATATGTCAGGGTGGCGAGCTGGCAGTGTCATTAGCACGACGGGCGAAATACTAAGCGCTATTTCGTCTGCTGTTACGTTCTGAGTTTAAACTACGCCGAAGTCGACTTTGCTTTTCATCATTTCGGGGTCGATTAATTAAGTACCAGTTACACACTGGGGTTGAGGTAATCGACTTAAACCCTTGTCTATCCTTGCTTTCCCCCCTTATGTTTAGCCCCCTGTGGGCAATAAAGAAATAAGTATATAGGAGTGGATGTGTGGTGGGTGGCTTGCTTACAAACCACATGGTTCCGGGTTCAGTCCCACTGCGTGGCACCTTCGGCAGGTGTCTTCTACTATAGCCTTAGGCCGACCAAAGCCTTGTGAGTGGATTTGGTAGATGGAGACTGAAAGAGGCCCGTCGTAAAATATATATGTGTGTGTGTGTGGGTGTGTGTGTGTGTGTGGGTGTGTGTGTGTGTGTGTGTGTGTGTTTGTTTGTGTGTCTGTGTTTGTCCGCCCAACGTCGCTTGACAACTCATGCTGGTTTGTTTACGTCTCCTTAACGTAGCGGTTCGGCAAAACAGACCGAGAGAATAAGTACTAGGCTTCCAAAGAATAAGTCCTGCGGTCGATTTCCTCGACTAATGGCGGTGCTCCAGCATGGCCACAGTCAAATAACTGAAATAAATAAAAGAGTAAAAGAGAGTAAAGAGTATATAATATATCACATTTACTATTTCCAAGATTCACCTACTTAACTCTAATCGCAATATTCCAAAGTAGTCAAGGCTCCATCTCATTTCATTAATTTCTTTAATTATTTCAGCTATATGCAAATGATTTGCGTTAGAGGTTTGCACTTAGTCGAGTTGCATAAATGTTGCTTTCCCCTAATAACTTTCTATAATTCTGACAGTAAACCTTTTTTACTTCATCCTATATCTTTTCTTGCTGCATAAAACATGTTTCTTTCTCATTACCGACAGAATTACCATGCAATAACGCATAAACTAGGAAATGTCTCCACTTATTCGATATTATCTTATTTCTGTGCTTTCGTTTCGTTATTTGCTTTTCTTTTTATTATTAAATTAAATTGTGGACAAAATGGGATGTCAAAATACTTCTATAGATTCTCTACATATGAGATCCTTTCTTCATCAATATTCAGTACTTTTTCCTGGCATATGTGTGTGGGTGTGAGTGCGTGTATAATACATATGCATGTGTATATATATATGGATATATATATATATATATATATATATATATATATATATATATATATATATATATATATATATATATATATATATATACATAATTAAGGGATCAGCAAATATTTTCTTCACCACATACCGAAGTTCAGAAATAGCAGCTAAAAAAGCTGAGACTCCAACAGATAGCATTACGTGTAACTCACAAAGGCAAAAACAAGAAGAAAAAAACAATGAAAACTAACCATTCCGAAGATTAATCGTAGACGCGTTTCTGGATTATGAGTGATAAATACTCAATTTCCTTCATCGATACGATATTCCAGTAGTAAATTCGACCAAGCCAGCAAACTGTGCATGCATGAACGAGTAACATTCTACATCGACACAGATCTGAAAATATAACCGAATCCACCTCGGCCAGCCAGCCCACTATCCTTCCTTCAAGACATTACCATGTGTGCGACAAGCAATACCGCAGAGAATCTGCGTTTACTAACAGGGAGTGAATAATTATTACAAATTAAAAGGGTAAAGGATTATCAATTTATTAATTTATTAATAAATCAACAATTAATAATTTTTACCAAGCCCTATTTGCTGATCCCTTAATTATGTTTATAAATATATTTGAACTTTTAAATAAGTTCTCCACCTATAATGGTGCTAACATACCGAAGGGCTTGGTAAAAATTATTAATTGTTGATTTATTAATAAAGAATCAACGGTAGCCGGATAACGGAAGAGATGTTGGAGTGCCCCCCCCCCCCCGCCCTGGGATCGGAAACTCGGAGTTTTATCATGGCTACTGAATAAGTGTCACATATCTTCACAGATACATTCCTCTATTTGCATAATATCGAGGTCTCTTTCTTTCTTTTGTTGCCATTTCTCACACACACACACATACATACATACATACATATATATATATATATATATATATATATACATATGCGCATCAAAACCATTTTCTCCTTGTGTATCTACATTCCTTTCACAACCTTCGCTATCGTAATTACTATAACTTAACTGTTAATCTCTGAATCTTTAAGAACATCATTTCTTCATTCACTACCTATATATTCGAGTAAATTTGTTATTAATATACTCTCTTTCTATCACACACACACACATACACACACACACACACACACACACACACACACACACACATACATACACACATACACACACACTCTTCACTCTCTTTACTTCACTGGATATTGTCTCTGTTAGGGTTCTCTCCCAGCAATGTCTATGTTTGTTTTGCTAGCTTTATTACAAACACAGACATTGGAAATATGCTGATAAATATCTCTTTCACCAATAATAATTGTTTAATCAAAATTTTCAATTCTGAATAGGATTTCGACTAACATCATCTTGATTATTTTCATTTTGCACTTTTTCTGTTCATTTTGCTTTAAGTCATTAATTCCTTTCCACAAATTTGATTTTCGTATTTGTTCAGATCTATACAAATTCTATTGATATCTAACATTCACCCAACACATCTTCTACGTCAATATCCTAAACTAATTTAACTTTTCAGTTATTGTTATTAATTGTTCTTTCATGTTACCTTACTGATTTGTAAATCCCGATCACTGAAGCTGATCATTTTCTGCCTGTATTTATCAGATTATTTCCAGACAAATTTCCTTTTTGTTTCTTATATTCTATAGATGAGCATCTAATTGTAATTGGTCATATATTCCTTCCATTTTACATTCTAGCATCTCGAAATGTAAACTTATTTAGCTTTTAACTTGTATGTTTTACTTATTTCAGTCATTAGACTTGCGGCCATGCTGAGGCACCGACTTACAACCGATACTGGTGGTTTTACGTCCCCGCAACTTAGCGATTTGTTCGACTAAAGGCGATGCTCCTGCATGACCATAATCAAATGTTTGAAACAAGTAAAAAGTAAAATAAAAAATTCATGTATGTATATGTATATATATATATATATATATATATATATATATATATATATATATATATATATACATACACACACACACACACACACACACACATATATATATATATATATATATATATATATATATATATATATATATATATATATATACCCGTGCATATATGCATATATGCATACATACTTACATACATACATACTTACACACGTATTATCTGTTGAGGTAGTCTACCTAAAATTTCTCTTTGGCCATCAGCTTTGTTTTCTCCGACATTGGTGACCATATTGGGTTTGTAGGAAGAGCAAATTCTCTATAAGGTTATAGACCGGGTTGACTTAACAAACTTCTAATCATTCTTATTGAATATATTTCTTAACGTATTTCCTCATATTTAGTACTTCGCTGTGTGCTCGGAATATCTGGAGTAATCAATCGAACAGTGAGGGAAATAGAAAACCTTTCATCGTGAAAGTTACAATTGCTGATGTCAGATTTTTGAGTGAACACATCAAAATGAACATCAAATACCCATATTTAATCCCTGCAATCCATTATTGCATGATCGATGTTGTTGATGTCATGCGTTCCATTTGCCAACAAGATATACTTATGGTGCTTTATTTCATCCTCACCTTCCTATCCATAATCCATACATTTCTCCTTTGTATTTTCCCATTAAATATGTTTTCCTGTATCTTTTCATGTAGATGATATTATTTACGTTATCTATCATATGTTAATCAAAGTACACATGAGGTACCATCTTGTATCCTATACTCTCGCATTATTAGCCTCTTCAATCTCTCTGGATATCATATTCTTCTCTTGTGTAGAACCTTGTAATAATATGCGAGGGATTCAAAGGAGATGTAATTCACAAAGAATTTAATTTTGCAATTGTTCTTTAAATATTCGCTACACTTCTATAGATTTGAGATTAATATATTTTGATAATATATATTAAGTAATGTGTATTGATTGTTTCTCCAAACATTTTGAAATTTATTATAACAGAAGTTTTCCAATTTCAGGATATATAGTTACAACCGAAAGTAATGTGAAAATGCGCTTGCGTTTTTTCCATTACCTGACATTGGTCGTTCACATTACAAACGTTGATAGAACACGTTTTCTTCCATAGAGAATTACAACTTAAACATATTCTTTATCAGAACAGATGCATTTGCGCCATTGATAATCACAACTCTTGAATCCGTTTTAAAACATGTTAGGGTGGCACTGTCATCATCGCTTCTTCACTGTCGATAGTAATACTTCTTCTCCAAGAAGCTTGCCTTCCATTGTGCGGTTGATGCAAAACCAGTGATCAGCCCAAATGACCGACAGCCTGGTTTGTTGCTGAATATGTTTTGTTGTACATTCTCATCGTTAATTTGGATCGCTTTCGGGTTTTCTTTGATCTGTTCCACCTGATGTATTCTCTAAACTTTTTTTAGTGACATAATGCCATTCTAGCCGCTGTAGACAGTACATCCGTTTTCTTTTATATCAAAGAGAACGTGTCCCTTACCCTTACAATATCTTCAGTACAATTTCCTGTATCAATCATTGGTAGTCGAACTATTTACACATTGAAAAACAGGTGACATCATTTTATGGCCTATAAGTGCGTCTCTGATTTTCGTAAACAATAACCAGATTGGAAACAAGGTATGTTCACTGAATTCAAACATTCCCAACAGAGGCAGATGTCTACGATACTCTCCTTCAAATAGGGTGCCAACTGCCGAGGCAGCCAGTTGCATGCACATTCTGAGACCAAAAATCTTCCACCATCTTTTCTAATTTATAGTAATCACGGTCCATTCATGCAGCTAAGACGCATCTGTTCGCACAATTCCATTCATACATGTCGAAATGCCTACAACCTTGCTTTATCATGAAATAAATGGTGGCAGTCTGCTGCTGTCCCGTTTGTTTTCCTGGAACGGAGGACAGCAAGAAGAATTACTCTGAGCCATGAGTTACTCTAACGTGATTTTAATGACTTACGTCAGGTAAGAACTAGTTATGTCTCATTTTGCGTTACTTGTTATACAAAATCGTGTATGCAGCCGTTATCAATGATGTGTTGAGTGTTATATAATATACACATTTATTTTGTTCCTTGATCGTTAATAGAGTTGGATCAAAACTGAAGAATTGCAATACAGAGAATTTCAATATATTTCCTTTGCTGTCGAGTTTACTTTTGTCAAAATTCCTCGTACATCGTCTTTATATTTTCGAAAGGTCTTTCCCTGTCTCGCATATAAATTCATTTCTGCTAATGTGCAACTTGCATCGTATTTAAGCAATTTCGACTATCAATTAACATCTCTGTGATTTTTCATGTGCCATTTGTAAGCTGCATTTTAAAATACAATTTTTCCACTGATTCGTTTGTGATTTCTTTCTTAGTTAACCGTTTTAATATTAGTTTCGAATAAGGCGGTGAGCTGGCAGAATCGTTACTATGCAGGGCAAAATGCTTAGCAACATTTCGTCCGTCTTTACATTCTGAGTCCAAATTTCGCCGAGGTCGACTTTGCCTTTCATCCTTTCAGGCGAGACAAAAGGGTTTAAACTCCCGTTTCAGACCCGGGCAAAAATATGGGGAAAAATAGTGTAATATGTGAAGTAAACGAATATGAGGAAAAATGCGCGTTGGTGAACGGGGTGGTGGAAAAAGGTCACGGGAAATTCACATCAGGAATGTTCCGAGTCCTCGCACATTATTTACACATATTACACATTTTCTTCTTCAATTTTTGTGAAGTGGGGGTACGTACTCCAAAATTTCATACGATCCAGTCACCCGACTTCGACACCCAGCCATCAAAAAAAAAAATGTAATAGTGTTTTAAACGATTATAAAAAACGAAATGCTTGCTGGCGAACAGGGGGTGAGGAGAAGACTCAGAAAATTAACACGATCGAATTCGCAGGATCCGAAAACTCAACATTAACACCCGATCACAAAAATGGGGAGGAAATAGTGCAATAGGTTTAAAACAACATGTAGTAAACAAATATGAAGAAAATAATTTGCGCCGACGAACGTGGAAGTGGTGAGAGGACTCCGAACATTCCCAATGTGAATTTTCTGATTCCTCGCCCCACCCACCCCACGCTTTCCCCAGCACGCATTATTTTCTTCATATTCATTTACTATGCATTGTTTTGCACATATTACATTATTGTTCTCCATATTTTTGCCCGAGTCTGAAACTGGAGTTTAACCGATAAAAGAATTACCAGTTGAACACTAGTGCTGCTGGGATCGATTTTCTCACTTTTAACCTGTTGACCTCGTGCCAAAATTTAAAACCAATATTAGTTTCAAATTTTGGCACACGACCAGAACGCTTTGGGGAGGGGCTAGATTAATTACAGTGCTTAACTTGTACTTATTTTATCGACCACGAAAAGATAAAAGGCAAAGTCAACTTCGGCATAATTTGAACTCATAACGTAAAGATCATCAAAATGCCGCTAGGCATTTTGCCAGCCTTAACCATGTTTAATATTAAATCTCAATTCATTAAAAAAAAATATATTTTACTACCAAACATTGATTTTTATAGGATTTCTATTCTATTCATAATAATGTTGATTTCTATTCTGTGTACAAAGACAAACTCTACTGTGGGTTACTGCAGACCATTAAATTGCTTCCAGTAATTGATGGTGTTAAAACTTATGGTTAAGAGTCAGAAGGAACATTGATTTCAAGGAGATTTGATATCAGAACACAAAGAGAAGAAGGTATTCACAACACGTTTATAAGTAACTATATTCTGGTAATCAAGTATATATTTCGTCACGGTTTGTTTAGTATTTTTCAGAGCCTGGATTTTCTCCAACACTTGGTTTCTATTATCAGAATCTAGTAAATTAGAATCTATCCAGTAGTTGTGCATAATTTGACAATGCTGCATGCATGTATGATTCCAATGTTTTACATCCTAGTGTTTAAGAGATTCTCTTCTCACTAATACTATTTAGAATTTGAACGCGGTGTGAAAAGTGTGTGGAAGCAAATGAGATAAACAAAGTGCAATTGAAAGATCTAAACTTGTCACATAATGTAACACGGCAACTGTATTTCAGACTTAAACTGCAATTACTCATGTCTACAATATGCTCTGTCATATCCACGTTATTTATCATGTTCATTAGTTTACTTTATAGAATAACTGGAGATTATACCGTCGATAGTAGTGAAGCGTCTATCTTTTTTTTTTTATTCATGTTCTTTATTATATATCTACGCGAGTCTGTTGTACCATTTTCCTTGATTACTTTGCTTTCTGAATCTTCTTTGTATACTGAAGTTATTTATTTTATTGATTCACAGCAAATTTTAACCAACTTTTCTTAAATTTTAATATTGTATT
This sequence comes from Octopus bimaculoides, assembly GCF_046866305.1. Classification (NCBI taxonomy): domain Eukaryota; kingdom Metazoa; phylum Mollusca; class Cephalopoda; order Octopoda; family Octopodidae; genus Octopus; species Octopus bimaculoides. The sequence continues at coordinate 143,248,684 of NC_142929.1, forward strand.
TGTGTTCTGAGACATTTTTCAAACGATTATGTGTCTTATAATTGGTTTTATTTTATTTATATACATATATATATTTACATTTCCCTTTTTTCTTTCCTTTTGTTGCTATTGTTCTGATGTACGTTTGTTTGTATTTATGTTTGTTTGTCTTTTTTTGCATAACATGGAATTGCTTTTAAATGTATGATCGAAGTTCGTTTGGTTTATTGGGAAAAGTAAATGTCTCACACGTTGTTCTTACTTTAATGTTTTCTATGCTTACATGCTATACTCTCGTTCATTTAGAGTGGAATTTTTTTGTGGAGAATTCTTGATTCACTTTTGGAACTTGGTATTAATCATCAAATTTCTCTTTACATTTCAAACAGCAAAATCAACATTGTTCCATATTCACCATTGTATATGTATATATATATACATATATATATATATATATATATATATATATATATATATATATATATGTGTGTGTGTGTGTGTGTGTGTGTGTGTGTGTATATATATATATATGCATATATGTAGACGGAGACGTGGGTGTGTAGGCGTAGGAGTGCTATGTGGTAAGTAGCTTGGTTACCAGCCACATGGTTCTGGGTTCAGTCCAACTGCGTGACACCTTGAGCAAGTGTCTTTTACTATAGTCTCGGGCCGACCAAAGCCTTGTGAGTGGATCTCGTAGACGAAAACTGAAAGGAGCCAATCGGATATATATATATATATATATATATAAATTCAATAATAGGACGAATTCTTTTACAAGAATTTATCAAGTAGCTAGCGTGAAAAAAACCTCATAAGGGAAAAAATCCATCATTTATTCCCGAAAAATATATTTATATTTATATAAGGGCATTACTATATAATAATATCGTAATGCCCTTATATAAATATATATATATATATATATATATATATATATATATATATATATATATATATATATATATATATATATATATATATATTTCAGTCATTTGACTTTAGTCGAAGAAATCGACCCCAGGACTTATTCTTTCTAAGCCTAGTACTTAGCCTATTGGTCTCTTTTGACGAACTGCTAAGTTATGGGGACGTAAACACACTAGGATCGGTTGTCAAGCGATGTTGAGGGACAAACACAGACACACAAACATACACGCATACATACATATATACGACGGGCTTCTTTCAGTTTCCGTCTACTAAATCCACTCACATGGCTTTGCTCGGCCCGAGGCTATGGTACACGACACTTGCTCAAGGTGCCACGCAGTGGGACTGAACCCAGAACCATGTGGTTGGTAAGCAAGCTACTTATCAGACAGCCACTCCTGCGCCTGTAAGTGCTTGCTTTTAGCACCAACATCAAGTCACGGTGCATCTTTGACACAAACTGGTGGAAACTTTTATCAGACATCTTTTGTTCTGTCAGAGTAATACATGGACGAATATATACACGTGACTTGTCAACCACGTTATTCGTAAATTTTGACATTTTGCTCCTGTAAACATAACATATTTTTCTTTCTAGCAGAAGATGTTATTTATTTATTTATTTATATTTTTGTGTACAGGATATCCGTTCTAAGAATTAGATAATACTCTGGGCGAGTTATTATTATAATTATCTACAACTTTACGGATTAAGTATGCAAATCTTTGTTAGTGGCAAAACAAAACATCCTGATGTTTTGCTTTTTTCTTAACATTCATCTTATGTGGATTTACTTGTATGTATGTTTTAACAATATAGTTTTTTCTTTGCCTCGCGAACACTTTGAGTTATCTTTTTATAAATAAACTGTTCATTATTATTATTATTATTATTATTATTATTATTATTATTATTATTATCATTTTTGCTGATGCTATTATATTTTTTATCATTTTATTATTATTTTTATCATGTTATTATTTATCATTATTTTCATCATTATTATTATTTTTATTATTATTGTTTGTTGGTGTTGTTATTGTTATTAAGGCATTGCTTTATGTTATGTGTTCAAATTCTGCCTTTCACCTTCTCGGGGGTCGATAAAATAAGTACTAATGAAGCACTGGTGTCGATGTAATCGACTAAACACCTTCCCCAAAATATCAGAAAGGAATATTATAAAGGCTGTGAGCTGTCAGGACGGTTAGCACGACGGGAAAATACTTAGCCGTATTTCGTTCGGCTTTACGTTGTCAGTTCAAATTCCGCCAAGATCGAATTCGCATTTCATCCTTTCTGGTTCGATGAAATAATTACCAGTAGAACGCGAGGATTGACGAAATCGACAAATCCCTCTCGTAGAGATTTTCAGGCTTATGTCGATACTATAAAGGTTTATAATTATTATTTCATATCCACACAAGAGGTTAGACTGTAGGGAAAAATATCCTAACATCGGGCTACATCAAGTAACCTTAGATGCCACGAAGCATCCTAAGTATCTTATCTGTTGCTAGTAATATTGTTTTCTGGTGCTGTACTAAAGTAGGTTTTATGCCTTTTTTCTCTATCCATCTCTTCAATTCTTTAGGAATAATTACTAATGCACCTATAACTACACGGATACATTTTACTTGCCTGCACTTCCCATTGTCTCTCTAACTCAATAGCTGGGCCCTGATACTTTTCTATTTTCTCTATTCCTCTCAAAATGACTGTTCCATTATTTGGGACTGTAAAGTCAATTATCTAGCACTTTCTATTTTCTGTATCTACTACTACTACTAAATGAGGCCTTCTAGCACTTATTCCGTAAGTCTGAATATTAAAGTCCCACATAATCTTATATTCATTACTTGCTAGCGCTTTACTAGATTCCTGTTTCTATCATTTTTTAGTATGGTCAAAACATAGTTTTCTACAGAATCCCAGTGGATAATGTTTTCTAGGTTGCCATGTCTTTTCTTGTATTCTTTCTGTGCCAGCGTGCTATTTTCACTTCCTATATGACTAACACTTTCGTCGTTTGATTTACACAACCTACATTGGGAATCTATTTGGTTTTGTCTACCTTTTATCCAATTAGTCTTCAATTCTTTTTTCTTATGCTGCTACTAACAAATTTTTTGTCACTCTTTTAGCCTTCCTCTCACTATCACTATATTCTGAACCTATCTTTGAGAATCCACCATGTAAAGCCTACTCTACCCAGTCAGATAATCTTCCTTCTTTTTTTCCTAGCTCTTAACTTATTTTGTTTTTTTGCAAAGACTATGCCCTACTGTTATTTTAGAAACTCTTATACTTCCTTCACTATCATCTACTTAGGAAGCTTTGTCTTCTCTAGCTAACTCCACGAATTATTCTGCTGATATTAATGTTCATCCGCCTCCCTTTCTTGGTAAGTATAATCTTGCTACTCATGTTCGTGAGTGAATTTATCCATCGTTTTGCATTCATTTCTAGTTCCTCAGTCTAAATTTGTTAGTTCAGATTTTGTTCAATCTACAAAAGCTGCTGCGTATCTAAGTAATGATACTGCTCAAGCATTTACAGCCTTCACCATATTCGGACCATTTAGCTTTGACTTCATTCACTTCCTCACACTTGTAATGTACTCTTTCTCAATTTTCGTTTTCATTTCTATAAGTAGTACTCTGTCCGATTCCCATACTCCTAGATACTTACAACTCTCACCTTCTTTCAGTGATCTCAATGTCTACCCATATGGTAATTGGTTGCCTTCATTACTGAATACATGTCCCCTTTTCATAACTAATATTTTGCTCTCCTCTATGCCAAACTCCATGTCTATATCTTTTCTGAATAATCTCATAGTTTGTATTAAGGAATCTATCACTTTTTCATTCTTACTATAAAGTTTAATATCATCCATATTGATCAAATGGATTATATTTCCTTTCTTATCTCTAAATTGATACCCTGGTTTTGCCTTTCTTAAAACTAAACTGCAACGGATTAAGCATAATAGAAATATTAAAAGAGATAACGGGTCTCCTTGGAAAATTCATGAATTGATATTAACTTTCGCTATGACTTTGTCACCTGAGTGGATATCTACTTACCATTTCTTCATGGTATGGCTAATTATTATTATTATTATCATTATTATTATTATTATTATTATTATTATTATTATTATTATTATTATTATTATTATTAAGGCAACGCTCTAACAGAATCGTTGGCACACCAGTCGAAATGCTTAGCGGTATTTCGTCTGCTACTACGTTCTGAGTTCAAATTCCGCGGAGGTCGACTTTGCCTTTCGTCATTTCGGAGTCGATGAAAAAGAAAATACCATTGACACAGAGGGTTCCATGTAATCGACTAATTTCCTACTCCAAATTTCGTCTCGAAATTCCGTCTATCAATGAGCCGTGTGCTGAACACAGTGTCGTCGTAAAAAAAATTGCTAGTTTTCGAAGTCTTACTCCACACTGACTTACTAAATTTGTGACTCAACCTGATGAGACGTATAAAGAATAAATTTGCGAATAATCTTTCCAGATTCCGCTCTACATGTCACAAACAACCATGTTGTGTGTGTATATATATATATATATATATATATATATATATATATGCACACACACACGTACTTAAAATGTTCCTTACATCCAATTTACAAACAATTTAATTAAATATATTGCGACCGATTTCCAATAAACGTTTAAACCATTATTTTTTTTTATCATTTGATTCTTTTCTTTTGCTTTTATGTACAAAAACATTTTCACTCACTCAATTTCCTTTCAAATATATGAATAATATATACATCTTATTTTGATTATTTATTCATATATAAATATTTCCTAAAACATCAAAGGTGCCAATTAAAGGGAATATAGAACGTAACCTTATTCTTATATTTATTTAATATATGCAGAAGTCTAAATACACGAAAGAGACATCAATGATAATAAAAGGAAAATGTTTACAATTCATTAAAACTTTTAGCTGAATTTTATTTTTATTACTATTGATAGTTAAAACAAAAAATAGTGCGTATCCATGCATAACGATTTTTTTCACTTATCTAACTAATTATTAGCTTAATAAATCGGTTTCATGTTTTAAAAATATGTTTTATCTTACGAAATATTTTTTTTCAAATTTATATATGTAAAGCATTCTGTAGACTCAGGTCAAGAGAATCTTTCCTTTATTTGTTTAGCGTGTGCGTGCGAGTGTTTGTGTATGTACCTGCGTTATATATATATATATATATATATATATATATATATATATATATATATATATATATATATATATATATATATATATATATATATGGAGAGAGAGAGACAGAGATACATACATACGTAAATACAGTCAATACATAGATATGTACACAGGCACCACCTACACGTGTGTGTGTGCATTCGTTTGCCTATCTACATGTGTATATATTTTTGTCAGTTCATCTTTATCCTTGATGTTTTATATAAGTAGATTGAATCGTGTTTCGTCTCTTATTTTTTTTTTTTTACACATTTTCCCCAAAGCGTATTAATATTTATTACATGTGGAATTGTTAATGCCGGTGTGTATAAATTTCAAGGCTTTATATTATTCGTTTCATATTTAAAATTAATAATACTTAATGTCCGTCCCCCAGAAGATCGTTGAAATGATTCTATAAATTTTATATTCGATTTTGTGAAAGAAAATTATGTTCGTAAACGAATGTCTGTTTGCAAAAGCTTTACAACTGCGAATGTTTTCTTTTATTGGTTAACTGAAGCGAATAAGCCATGTATGCAGGTACATCCATTAAATGCAAATTTGCATGAAAGCTCCAAATTCTGTCGCGTTTTTAAAACGATTGAGACTTTACCTTTTAAATTTCATCTCTTATCTTTTACCTGCTTCAGTCATTAGATTGTGGTCATGTTGGGGTATGAAAAAATAAATCTAGTACCGATTATTTTATAGCTTAGTACTGATTCTTTCTGTCCATTTTGTTGAACTACAGCGCTAGTGTAAGTCTGGTATATGCAAACTAACACTTTGTCAAAAGATAGATGTGCTGAAAACACCAACACAGTACACATTGATATTAGGCTCTTCCGGAAATAATGGCCGATTTCATATCCAAATTTATTCTGGAAAAATTAACAATAGAAATGTTTTGATTAATCAAAGTATGAGGCGTGAACTTCTATGCATCTCTGCCATCAATCAACAAGATTATTTATGCCTTGTTGATAAAACCTTATGGGCTTTAATGCTAACAAATCTTTGAAAGCTGATTCCACCTCTGGTTTTGACTTGAAAGTTCTATCACTTAGAAAACGTGTTTCAATGCTTTAAAAAATGTAGTTAGTGGGTGAAAGATCAGGAGAATATGGAGGAAGTGGTAAAGTGTCGTATCCCAAGTCTGTGAGTTTCTGCAGCGTCATTCTTACAATATGTAGCTTTTCATTATCGTCGAGCAGAATTGGGCCATGCCGATTTATCACTGCGAGTCTCATTTTTTGCAAGTGAACATGCATTTCACCGAGTTCATTGCAGGAAACCTCGGCATTAATCTTCTAGTCTGGCTTCCAGAAATCTGTTATAGACAATACCAATATTGCAGACCACAAGATAGTCCCATAATCTTTTACTGATGCACCTTTGGCTTTGGGAAATGTTTGGGGGACTGACCACGATCATTTTTCGTCACAAGTGACTTATCGGTCAAGAAATGGATCATTGGTGTTTGGCAGAAAAAGCAACAAACACTTCAAAACACCGAACTTTTTTATTTTCATTAAGATCATGTGGTACTCATTTATCAAACTTTTTTGCCTTAGTAATCTTCTGCAGAATGCGTGAGACAGTTGCCATACCGACACCAAATGCCTGAGACATTTCTCTGACTTATTGACGTGGGTTTTGTTCAACAATTACTTTCAATTGTTCAATGTCAAGACTGCATGACCGTCCTCTATCTTCATCTTCAAGGCTCTCATCACCACTACGGAATTTCTGAATCAACATTCATACTGTGCGATCATTTGTGGACCCCTCTACCTATGCTCTGTTGATATTGGTAGCAGTTTGAGAGGCATTATGCCCAAGCTTGAATTCATACAAGAAAGGTAAGCGATGGTCCTTTTTTATCATGTCCATACTTAATTTGCTTCAAGAATGTTTTCTGTCTGAAATAAGTAGAAACTTATTAAATAGCATACATCAATTATTGCGTATGTCGACATCCACCTAAAATATAATTAAAATTACTATGATGAAATTGCGTTTCAAAACACAACACATAGAGCGGCCATTATTTTTGGAATAGCCTAATACAAAGATACATTTATATATGTATTTACTACTACGAGCCATACACTTGAATTCTTGATACTATGAATTTCTAGAGCTCCATAGTGTTTTCTTGTATCTAAAAGATTTGATGAATCACCTGTTCTATTAACTGGCAGTAATCCGCTCCCTGGTTTGGTTGACCCTAGAGTAATCGTTGGCGGAAGTGGCTCTTCCGTTCAGATTTTATCCTGTAGTTACGCTGAATAAAGATCATACGTCAAATAAATATCAACACACCCGGCTTTACATCTACCATGCTGCTCTGCATGATTTCAGCATGACACTGGCCCGGGGATGTTTCGTCACTAAGGTTAACTCCTTTTCATGAACACTATTGGATCGTTGTTGACTCTTATGAGTTCCTTCACACCTAGACGAGTTTTATTTTTCATCCTGCGCCCTGTCCAAATCACCTTCCTTATTGACCACGCATGGCGGAGCTGCCGATTCAGTCGCGGACGACAGATTGTACTGGGTTACACATTACCAGTAGCAGTCGAGAGTGAGCTGACATTTATACACACATACACACACAAACACACCTACACACAAACACACACAAACACACACACACACATACAAATGCATATATATATATATATGTATATATATATATATATATATATATATATATATATATATATATATATATATATATATATATATATATATATATGTAAATATATATATATATATATATACATATATACATATATACATACATATACATACATACATATATATATATATATATATATATATATATATATATAAGGTTCAGATTTAGATTCAAGATTGAATATGGTACTTATGTTTAGGCACCAGAACATAGTATGGTATGGTATTATACAAAAACCATTCCAAAAAATCAGGTGATCAAAAAATCAAAATAAGTATTTCCGAGAGGATTACTAAATTATCTTCCAACATTGATATATTTAATTATAATTCAAACTACTATAATGTGGCTTTGTCTAAAGCTGGATATGCCCCCAACATTTCTTTCCTTAGTCCTGGTAGGACATCTCTCCTTGAAGCAGATAATAATAATGATAGTAATGATAATAATAATAATAATAGCAACAATAATAATGATAATAATAATAATGATAATCATAGATGTTATAACAAACCTAATTACTTAAGTAGTAGTAATAATGGACGAAATAAAAAGCAACCCTTTATGCCTAAACATTTAGCTAATAAGAAAAGTAATAAAGTACTTTTTAATAGTAAACTACATGCTAACACTAGTAATAAACCAATGTTAGTAGACAGTAATAGTGAAATCAATGATATAAATAAAAAAGTATCCTGCATCTAAAAGAACTACCAACCTTAATAATAATATTGCTCTGAGAAGTAATAGTAATCAAAGTATACCCCATACTCACCCACACAATAAATTTAAGAGAAAAAATAAAAACTCTATCTGGTTAAATGTCCCCTTCAACTGTGCAATATCCACAAATATTTACAAAAAAAATTATGAATATTTTACAAAAAAATGTCCCTTCTTCCCACAGATATAGTAGAATTTTCTCTTGTCATACAGTCAGAGTTTCTTACTCTACTCTTCCTAATGTAGGTTCAATCATAGCTAGGTTAAACAAAAAGAACATCAGGTCAGCTAGGATAAATGAAGTTAAAAATAGTGGATATGGTTATATGAATACAAATAATAATCTAGCAATACCAATAATGATACTACCAGTGAAAATAACAATGACAATAGAAATTATGAGGATAATAACAATATGCTTAGTCCTACCAACCATAATTTTAACCAGCAAATAGAATGCAGCAGTAATGATGTTCTGGTTCTAACAGAAGTTGATGATGGGCTCAACTCCAATGAAAATAATAGGAATCAGGGACCTAGAATAATTCTAACTGATAGCACATCAAGAAACGAGTTAGGTAATGATGGAAATGATCCATATATACCTAATAGTAGAATTGAGGAATCGACAAATAATATTAGTGTAAATAATTGTAATAATAATAATAGAGATATTAGAAATAATATAGGTGGGGTTGATAGCACCACCATGTGCAACTGCAGAAATAAGTCCCATTGTCCTTTATTAGGAATTTGTTGCACCCGTAACGTAGTGTATAGATGCATTATTAGTACAATAACCGAGAATTATATTTACATAGGATGTAGTATTAATGTGAAACAGAGAATATATAACCATAGGTCCTCTTTTAGACTTAGACACAAGGCAAATAGTACGACATTGGCAAGTAAAATTTGGGAGTTAAAAGATAATGGTATTAATTTTAGCCTTAAATGGGAAATTATAAGAAAAGCTCAACCTTATAGAAATAATAGATATGGATGTGAATTATGTTCTATGGAAATATATGAAATTTTTAAACTTAGAAATAATCCTAATCTAATCAATAATAGATTAGACCTCAGGGTATCGTGTGTACACTGCTGTACTCACACTTTTAAATTTAAAAAAAAAAAGTTTTTATAAAGTAGTTAAAATTATCAAATTATAGTAATTTAACTTCCACCATGGTCATCTAGGGCTATTAATTAGCACATATTTTAAATTGGAAATTGAACCTTTATAACTTATATTC
>NC_142929.1:143263533-143293533 GCF_046866305.1 Octopus bimaculoides
GTCTTCAGCTCTGGTGTTGAGTGTGTTTTTTACTTTTTTTCTTTAGCCTGTTGTTCTTTCGTTTCTTCGATGCAGTGTCAACAAATGTTAGCGGGCGAATGACCACCCTGCCAAGTTTCCCTTTAAATACTCGCCAGTAGTCTCCAGCAGCTAGCGATAGGTAACTGTCACGTGGCACAATCTCAGCTTCAAGTGACAATGGGGGAGCAGGGCACCTAGTTTTGGCCCACGCCCTCTGTAGACCCAACTTCCAAAAGAGTCGTGTTAGTTTCACTTCCAGCACCCAGAACCGACTAGCTGTCCGGTGGTACAAGCCTTCGAGTATTTCTTCCCTCCGCTTGCGCTATCGACGTCACTTCAATATTATTATTGTGTAACTTTATTTAGTCTCCGAGTTTGCAGAATCTTCAGCATGCCGGAGAAAATCTTTTGCAACATTTCAAATTTTCTTTTGCTATCTCAGTTCAAATCCGCCGAGGTCGACTTTGCCCATTATGTTTTCTGGATCGATGGAATAAATACCGGTTACACACTGGGATTGATGTAATCGACTAGCTCCTCTACCAGAACTCAGGCCTTGTACACATATTACAATGGATTATTGTGTAATTTTATGAACACACATAACTCTATTTCTTTATGCTTTCATAATATTGGGCGACAAAAATAGTTGGTTACCCACGATCTGGAGCAGTCGTGGGGTTAAAATATTCAGGTAACTCCTCAATGGGATCTTATCTGAAACAACCATCATTACAGTTTCCTGGTAGATACTCAAGCATGACCAATTGAAAGTAAAGATATTATCTAACCAACACATTCTTGCTCAACCCTATGTATGCGTTTGAATCTTAGGTAGGTAAGGGCCTCTTCGAAACAATATACTGTATTGTACACCCGAACCTTGTACAGCCTAAAAAAATACTTTCACATTTTCTGGAAGGTGTGGGTTGGAATCATAAACATTTGTGAAGGAAACTGTAAGAATTTAAATAAACTGATGGAAGTAGTTTTGAGACGGAGATCAAATGAGTGACATTGATTTGTTTACAAGTAAAACATCGAAATTGCAGACAATAGTTAGTTGCGAGGTTTCTTTCGTGAAGTGTTTTCTTAATTTAAATCAGCAAACAGATGTGTCAGAACACATTCCTGCAGCAGACCATTGTGAATATGAATTCATTTCAGCGCTGACAGTCTACGTTTGTGTAGCATTTACTTTTTCTTGACACATACAGTTTCATGATATAACGCGCCAGAAATTTGGTATGAATTTACATCATAGAATATTGCCTTACATTCTTTAAACAATATAGTATTATTCATGTATTTATTGAAAAGCAATTATCAAAAATTCTATTAATTCTCAGTATTGCTAAGTTATATTCATGATCAAAAATATCTGGTAAAAAAAAAATAGTGCTCGTTTTCTCTAGAAATCTATTCGTTCTTCACTTGGCATAATGTTGCAGATTTGAGTGAATTCTGAAGTATCAAGAAATATTCAAGGGAAGTAAGGAATGAGACACCATATACATTTGCGCATAAATATACTAAATATAGTAAAATATTATTTAACATACTCGAATGTATTTATATATTTTATAAATGACTGTGTGCATACAATTTTATTGTAACAAACATTCTCCATGTTTATTCAAATTAATATGCGCATTAGTTTATGAATTGGAAAAATCTATATTGAACGGCAATATATTTAGAATATATCATAACCAATAATTCTTCCAAGTGAAGGAAACTCCCACTTCTACCGGTTTAACGATTTCTATATTATTTCCTATGTTGTTAACCTACTGAATGTCGGCATATATGAGTTAGTAATATAGAATGCACAGTAACACAGTGTTACGATGACACTAAAACGTACGAGGAAGATTGAAAACACTTGTATAGTTAAGACGGAATCTCAGTTAAAATTAGACCAAGGAAACAAAGGATTAAGACGGAAAAACAAAGCGGAAACACGTTTTAAAATGTTCCTTCTGATTCAGATATATTTACTGTAAGCATGCGTGCATCATGCAACGCTAGTTTTGAAATCTATGTAGCGCTGATTTCAATGTTGCACACATGTGATTACCTGCCGCTTGCAGATGAATAAAATATTTCTTTAGGCATATTCCTGAGTGGACTGAGTTATTGTTGAGGGAAAGTACAGCTCTAAGCAAAAGCATTCAGTAACTTAGGTAAAATTTCTGATTTCTCGTAGCTCTCCCGTTAGCCATACCTCATCACACACACAAATAAACACTCGCACAAAAACTTATATATATTACACACACACACATACATATATATATATGTACATACATACATATATATGTGTGTGTGTATATGTGTGCGTATATATGTATGTTTGTATATGTGCATGTATATATAATTTATACAGAGAGAGGGAGAGAGAGAAGCATTGATTGAAGAGAGTAAAAAAAGAAACGAGCGGTTGAAAACATCTACATTAATATATAAATATGAATGTTTTACTGACGTTAAAACACAATTCAGAAACTTGCGTCGTAAATCAAATGAATAATAAACTCATTTGAATAAATTATGGTCCTGAACTTTAGAGATCATAACTACAAGTATACACACTCATAGCCCCACACGCATAAGCAAACGTACAGTTCTGTCTCTATGTCTCTTTTCTGTGCGTTTACCAATATCTCATTGTGTATCTTCAACTACTGTTCTATTATCAGTTTAGTGTTAGGCATTGTGGTATTAGTTTGTAGAAAAATCCTTTATTTGTACGTATTTGCATCGTAATTTTTCATTCCGTTGTTCACATGACATTTTGAAATTATTTAGATTTTACTTTCTTCTAAGTATGGAGTGCAACATACACTTACTAATCATAAGTGCTTCCATATAGTTCTACATCAGCTGACAAACGCAGAAATACGTACAAATACGAGTACATAAGTATTGGTCATCGAGAGAGGTTGTACTTCATAATAAATAGGGAAGGTATACAGATGGTGGTCTGGAGAAAGTGCATGAATATGAATATGTGTGTGTGTGTGTGGAGGTGCAATGGCACAGTGATTGGGGCAGCGGCTCGTGGTTTCGATTGCCAGACCGGCCATTGTGAGTGCTTATTTAGCGAAAATACCTAAAGTTCCGTGAGGTTCGGGCAGGGTGTGGTGGCGAACCCCGCTGTACTCTTTCAACACAACTTTCTCTCACTGATTGTTTCTGTCGTACCTGTATTTCAAAGGGCCAGCCTTATCACACTCTGTGACACGCCGAATCTCCCTGAGAACTGTATTAAGGGCACACCTATCTGTGGAGCGCTCAGCCACTTATACGATAACTTAACGAGCAGACAATTCCGTTGATCGGATCAACTGGAACCTTCGTCGTCGCAACCGACGGAATGCCACGATATATATGTGTTTGTGTATGTATCTCTCTCTATATATTTTTCTCTTTTTATCTCTCCTCTCTCTTTCTCTCTCTTTCTGTATATTTGTGTATGCTATATAGAGAACTTCTGAATGGAAGGAGACTCCGGCAGAATCCAAGGCTGCGATTTAAGGACTGTTTGAAGTCCTCATTAAAGGCCTGTGATATGCAGGACCCTGACTGGAAGAACAATGCCTGTCATTGCCATAGATGGAGGAAGCAGGTTTAGGAGGGGATCGACACGTTTGAGAGAGCAGGTATCCATCATGAAGAACTTAATCGAGCTGCGCAAAAGTGCACGGCTCGAATAGTGAATGGGGAAAGCTTGGTCTGAAATGTTTGCAGTCGTGTATGCTTGTCAAGAGCAGGGCTCATTAGCAACCAACGGAGGCGCAAATGCAAAATATAAGTTAGTCCTAGAGAGCACAATGTTCCCGAAGGTCGGCAATGGTCTTCCTCGGTTACGAGTGGACGGCTATGATCAACATAATGTATGTATGTATGTATGTATGTATGTATGTATGTATGTATGTATGTATGTATGTACACGCATTTCATTTGAGTTCGACACGTCACAGCTGTTTTCTCACCAGAAATGCCGTGTCACCAAAACAGTTTGATTGTATCAGTATCCAATTTCAAAAATAAGAACTGACATCGATTTCATGAACTTGAATCTTCTTGTATGATACCATCGGCTTCTGCACAGTAACCTCTGACCCATAGAGAAGCATTCTCTTATGCAATATTTTCGGTAATATTTCTGTACAAGCGCAGTGCGGCAACTGCCCCACGGATCTGGTATCTATCACGCATTATTTCTCCTCAGACAATCTTCACCCAATAGTTTTCTATTCTCACTACTAAATGTAAAGTGTACAAATTCTATGCTCCCGAACTAGTCATATCTGTTAATCCGTCTTACATCAGTTCTACTCGTCTCAGCATTTCGAACATAACATTTCGAGTTACAATCCAAATTATTCGTTCCACCACTGCTGCAAAACGCGTTTTTTCTGCCTATCAAAATGTTGTCGTATTAGGGTACACATTCTATGCCATCATTAAATGGAGAACGAAACTGCGGGAAGTCTTATATGTGAAATCTAATATTCAACTGTTAATCTTAAATAAATGCGTATCCATTACATTCATCGTTCAAATCATACCTATCTCAGTTTTACATTATAGAATTCTGCGGTCGTCAAAATAAAGTATCTTTCATATAATAGGATTGATAGAGGGAATTGATTATTCATTAGTCATTGAAGAAATGCTTCATTTTCATTACAATAGAGCGCTAAATATTGCTATTATCGACATCGAAATATTATCAATTTAACCCATTCTCCTTTCCAATCTGCCAGAACCATTGCAAAGGAATACCTCGCTATTATCCCAATTAAAATAATATTGTATAGAAATATAATTTGATGGTGGAGTTAAATCGGATTTTATTGCCACTTATTGCTATAATATAGTGATTTAAGAATTATGACTGCATATCTTCTGAAACGGTGAATGGCAAACTTTGTGGAAAACTATAGATATATATATATTTGCCTGATATATAAAAATGACCGTGCAAATCCAATCAGAGTGATGAGAAGTGTCTAGTTCACTGCTCAGAGACCCAAACATAAATAAATCACACATTGCCATAATTGAATCTATGGAATAACAACAATAACAAAAACAACAACAACAACAACAACAACAACAATAATAATAATAATAATGAACCTCCTTAAATCCATGCCTTCGGCAACATCAAATTTCTTATCAGATAGATGACAATGAACGCAACGTTGTTTGAATGGTAGAATAGTTTTAATGACCATCTATAGCACTATATAAACAAGCTTCAAAGAAAATTCGCTGAATTATATTTCAAATCCACAGCTCGATTTCAACAGGAAGATAATTATCTCTATAAAATCCTAATAATAATCGCTGAGTGATATTTGTAATGCCACTATTTATCTAAAGATTCTTAGAATGATTTCCCCTATTAAGTCAATTGATAAATACCGAAAATGTCACAGCCAATTTCACATGCGTACACACATCTGCACCGCTTGCCGTAGTAAAGCGGAGTAATATGATATTTCATGCGGAATACATAACGTGCCAAGTGGAAATGCTAAAGCATCTCCATACAGATCTTAGTAAAGATACGTTGAGCTTCTTCAATATATATCTAACAAAATAAGCCTTCTGTTTTCACAGGTAAATTGAAACATGATTTATTATAAACAGTAATCAAAGCCACACTGGCAGAGTGGATGCGAACTCTCACAGACACAGATGCAAACAACTGTATACATTCACATGCTAAAGCACGTTAGATAATATGGATTTTCTTCTAGCTCTTTCATTCATTGAACTACGGCCATTCTAGGGCAGTGTCTTGATGAATTTTAACCGAGCAAATCAATCCCAATCCTATTTCTGTGAAGCTTAGACCATAGCCCTATCAGCCATATAGGTTGTACCGCTAAATTATGGGGACGTAATCACACCTACCTTGGTTGTGAAGTGGCAGTGGTGGTGATGATGATGGGACAAACATAGACACAAAGATACAGACTCATATCCACCTCCGGTCACGTGCTTTTCCTGAACTTTTTCTTTCTCTAGGCCTTCCCTTTCTCCTCTTTCTGACGAACAGCTATGCTCGAAACGTAAAAACCACACTCTTTTCCTAACTTTCACTGAGCCCCAAACTAACGCGTTCCATTTGTACGTCTTTGCTCTTATGTGATTCTTTATTTTGAATGTTCGATTTTTAATGATCAGTATTTAATGCACGATTACACTACATACATACACACACATATATATATATATATATATATATATATATATATATATATATATATATATATATATACAATACAGTGTACATTTAAACACATAAGAGGAATCCACTCAAGGTATTCCTCACGCTAGTAAGAACAGCTAGGTTCCAAAACCACAAATTAGGGGTAAAATCCGAAAGGAACGAAATGAAAAAAATTAAAACTTTTACCATCTAGTTTCCTGGACCAATTGGTTTCTGGTTTTAGTTTAGCAAATAAAATAATTTGCTAGGTGAAATCGTCATCAACAGGTACAACTCAGATTAAATATATAAATACCAGGCAAGCAATTAAATTTCTCTTGTTTATATATCCTAAATTTTTCCAAATCTACTGCGCAGGCGCAGCTCCTCGTCGGTAATAGAAATGCCAACTTTTAAAAATTCGAAAATTATCCAAAAACTTACAATACTTAATTATATCGAAGAGAAATGGAAATTAAAAGAAATTTTCAATTTGTTTATTGCCCATGATGAGTTGCGCCTGCGGAGTACATTTGAAAAAATCTTATCGAAGGAAAATGGAAATTAATAGTAATTTTCATTTTTTTTTATTGCGGACGAGGAGCTACGCCTGCGCAGTAGATTTGAAAAAATTAGGATGTATAAATAAGAATAATGTATAATTGATTGGCTCGTGTCTATATGTTTAATCTTGGGTGTACCTGTTGATGACGATTTCAACTAGCAAATTATTTTATTTGCCAAACTAAAATCAGAAACCAATTGGTCCAGGAACCTAGATGGTAAGAGTATTAATTTTTTTCATTTCGTTCCTTTCGGGATTTTGTCCCTAATTTGTAGTTTTGGAACTTAGCTGTCCTTTCTAGCGTGAGGAATGCCATGAGTGGATTCTTCTTACGTGTTTAAATGTACACTGTATTTTTATGTGTAATACATAGACTGTGGGCTAAATTTTCACACGCTGGGCCACTGGAAGTGAAACTTGCTATTAATTTCCATTTCCCTTCGATATGATTAAGTATATATATATATGTGTGTGTGTGTGTGTGTGTGTGTGTGTGTGTGTTTGTATGTATGTATGTATATATATATATATATATATATATATATATATATATATATATATATATATATATATATATATATATATATATATTTATATACCACACACAGAGTTTACATGTGTGTGGTATTTATATATATATATATATATATATATATATATATATATATATATATATATATATATATATATATATCACACACAGAGTTTACATGTGTATAAGTAAATATATAGATAAATAAATAAAGGTAGGCAGCTGAAAAGATAGATAGAATTCTGCACATATGTCTATTTTAGAATTTGCGTTTGTTTCATATTCGAAGTGACACTTGTGCTGTTTTCTGTTTTCTTTATGTCTAACAGAAATTTACTTAACAAGTCAATGAACCGCTTGTCTCTGAGAGAATCTATTTGCTAACTGGTTTCGTCCGCTTGGAATTCAATTAATGTGCCAGCAACATTGCTTCAAATAATATACATTTTACCATTATGACAAAACAATATAGAATGGAAATATTGTTTCATAATTTTGTAAGTAGTGTATGTGAACTAACTTACAGGATATCATCTGCCTCTGTACAGCAGCCTCTGACCCATAAAGAAGCATTCTCTTATGCAATATTTTCGGTAATACTTAATACTTTAGTACAAGCGCAGTGCGGCGACTGCCCCACGGATCTGGTATCTATCACGCATTACTTTTCTTCAAACAATCTTCTCCCAATAATTTTCTATTCTCACTACTAAATATGAGGTGTACACATTTTCTGCCTCCGAACTAATCACTTCTGTTAATCCGTCTTACCTCAATTCTACTCGAGTCAGAATTTCAAACATAACATTTCGGGTTACAATCCAAATTATTCGTTCCACCACTGCTGCAAAACGCGTTTCTTCTGTCTATCACTGACACATTTTTGTATTTTTAACGCTGTTTGTCTATAGGAGATATTTTTTGAGACGATTGCTTAAGTTTTAAGGATTTCAACTGTATATCTGCGTTCGATATGGTATACGGAATGTTAATTTGATATTGCTTCCATGGCATATATCTATTCATGGATGAGCATATATAAAAATATTTATATACAGGTAAACGTTAGAGGCGTTTAAAGCCTCTAAGGGATTCATATACCCCGACGCACTTCTAGTAATTACCTCAGTAGGTATATTCCTTGATAAAAGGTATACAGCAGCAGGTACGGCAGGAGGTAATTTTGCGGATAACCGTAGTTTAATTGATATAGACGAGATGAAAATGGAGGAAAAATAACAAACGGAAGTGTGTTCTTGCGCTAGTAAGCCATTATTTAATTAGTAAACTAAGGTGTCACCTTTATTTACTAATTAAATAATAGCTTACTATCACAAAAGACACACTTCTGTTTGTTATTTTTCCTCCCTTTTCTCCTTGTCTATATATATATATATATATATATATATATATATATATATAACAAGCAAAACAGCTAGTTCTAAAATCTCTCTTAGATATCAACGCAGTAGCTCTACCGGGAGGTACTGTTCGTAGCAACTTCAGCATGGCTGTTCTGTTCGACCGGACTTTACTGCGATTTTCCAAACACAAGAGGACATCTTTTCTACCTGCAGAGCAGCATCCAATATATTGCGAGCAGGGAAACGAACTCCTACCAACTTCGAGTGACGGGACCAGAAGACAAGCCTGGTTTCGCGTTATTTCTGCCTCTCTACAGTACTGGATACCTCGTCTGCTACAGATGGCAGTAGCTCGCTTCTGCTTGCAGGATATATAATTTCAAGCGACACATAGTCAGTGATCTTGCAAGAAGCACAACAAATCTAGTTCTAAAATCTAAGAGATGAATGCAATACTTGTACTAATAAGTAATGTTCGTAGCCATCTCAAGCAGACGAAGTTTCCACTACTGAAGAGAGGAAGAAATAGCCTGAAACCATGCTCTTCTGCTGGTCCCGTCACTACAATTTGGTAGGGATTCTGTTGTCTTTACCAGACGAGGTATCCAGTACTGAATAGAGGCAGAAATAAACCGCAACCAGGCTGGTCTACTGGTCCCGTCGCTAGCAATTTTATCGGATGCAGCTGTGCATCGTTAAACAGCTAGAGATGTCCCCTAAGGGTTAAGAAATTGCAGTTAAATCCGATCGAAAGAAACAGCTATGTTGAAGTGGCTACGGACTTTCTTTATAGACATATATATGTTCTTTCACTAGTTTTGGTCATTAGACTGCGTCCATGCTGAGCAGCGCCTTTATATATATTTGTATCGTCTATCTGGATGTTTTTTTGTCCCTTTCTTGTAACACCTAACTGTCTGGATGTTTTGCGTTCTTGTCCAATTTTGTATTATATATACATATATATATATATATATATATATATATATATATATATATATATATATATATATATATATATATATATATATATATATATATATATATATATATATATAAGGATACTGGAGAGAAACGGATACATAAATGATATGCACCAGGTAGGGTTGATTTAATTTTTAGTTGTCACCTATGGTCGAAAAAATACCCAGGAAAAATATTCAGGTTATGCTCACACAGAAAACGACCCCTACGAGTATTTAACGCCTAGGGGCTGGTCGAATGTATGCGTTGTGTTCATCATAAGTTGTTTGGTATTCTCTAGGCTGTCTAACGTGTCGTGACGCCTTATGGTGTATTATCAGCAAATGAATGATAACAGACGATGGATAAATGTCATTCATGAACTGACATTTATCCATTGTCTGTTATTATTCATTTGTGTATGCGTGTGTGTGTGTGTGTGTGTGTGTGTGTGTGGGTGTGTGTGTGCGTGTGTGTGCTTGTATTAACTTGCTGAAAAGAGTGACGTAACAACATACCGAAAAATCTTACAGTACACAGGACATATTACAACTTAAAAATTGTTATTTATAATATTGAACTGGCGTAACGGTAGGAATTTTTTACATATATTTTCTAAAACCTGCTAGAGATTTTCAACTGACCAGGAATAATATTTTAGAATTAGTAAATGGTTCCAAGTAAGATATAAAATGTTACATGCCGATGTGATACATTTAAATTCATCTAATGTGAAATTTATCAAATTTTGCAGAAATTTCATACACATGACCTTATTCAACTCGTTGTCTCTTGTAAGCTTTAACTCAATTAATTTTGAGACATTTGACATATTTGTGATCATAGCGATCCGCATGACATACTGCGGATACTCTCGGTCTTGGAGTCTTGACTTTACACGGTATAAGACGGATATTGAAATTCATCAATGTCATTGTGGCGAAGAGGTTATCGATATGTGTTACCAATAGATTCTGAAGTAAATTTCTCAATAATCCGTTTTGAAATTGAATGAAGTTTTCTCCGGTATATTACTAATTATGAAACGAAAGATTTTGCTCACTCAGCGGGCAATTAATTTCGAGCTGTCAGAAGAATGTAAGAAAAGCATTGAAGCTCATTTCGACATTGCTGCTTATTGTTCCAGCAAGATTTGTTGTCAATGGTGCATCTGTTGGAACAACATGCCGGGAACCGAGCCAAATATTCCTTCACGCTATTTCCCGTCCAGAACGCAATGTTCGCTTTGAAAGAGTCAATATCCTTACATTCACTAACTACATTCTTATTATTTCCTTGAAGTGAAAAATTCTTGCTCATTCAAGGGAGTAAATACGTATAAGTATGGCAAAATTTCTACAGACTCGGGGAATTAAACAAGGAAAAGTGGTCAAAACTACGAGATAACAAAGAAAGAAACTACTGATCTTTCTATGCTATACAATAGCTCTATGCAAACAATTGATAGTTGTTTCTGTTCTGCCTGCTATACTATCATATTTATTACCCACCAACTCATCGAAATAGGATAATGCATCACAGACTTCGTCATATCTATATGACCAAAATATATTGTTGATTACCAATAAACAGAACCTTAATAATTAGACCATGCGGGGAAAACTTATTAATACAAGAGTAACATGATTATCAGAAACGGGATGTTTACAGTAATGAAGGTGCAAGCGTAACTTATAAGAGGATTTTTTATTCTTTTCTACTCAAGGCACATGGCCTGAAATTTGGGGGGAGGGGGCCAGTCGATACTCCATCGGGACTTCTCAGAAGTAATCAACAATTACATTCTCCTGTTGGAATCTAACGCATGACCAACCGATAATATGGTTATTATCCAACCATCTCTCACGTGGTTTAATCCGATTCTACTTTCGGTTGGCTTGGCTTGAAGAATCTATTTTTCGATACTTTTCTGCAGCATTCTAGTCATATATCTATGGTTCTGGAACTATGAACCTTCAAATTGGAGAGCTATTGAGATTGAGATATTCCCTGATCCCCAAACTACGGACCCCGTTGACTAAGGTTATTCAAGAGAACCTTCAACACTGCTTCTCCCGCTTGCATTCGCTATATATTAGGTGCATTGGGGCAATACAGAAAAAGGAACATTACTGGGCAGTAATTGTTCTTTTAATAGAAACACAAATATTGTTTCAAATGCAATGAGACCAAATTAGTAACGAGCCAACGCCACAATAATTCACATATTATTACATTAACATTGCAAAATATATTATTCTGCTATCAACTAGTAATTACATTTACAGATAAAAATATTTTATAGTAAAGAGCAGATATGAAACACACAGACATAATTGTGTGTGTGTCAACTTCACACATCAAAAGGCACATCGTCAAGAAAGCAGTCGCTTATTCATATTATGAAAGCGTAGTTCAACTATACATTTATGTTTTATGATGTAATTAAACGTTGAGAAAACACATATAATAGAGATAAGGGTGTAGATATTATGTTTTACGAAAGAATAGTGGGTAAAAACATACAATTATAGAGATTATAAATATCGGAAGTATTAATGAATACTAACATATCAATAATAATTAAAACTATCACATTTCAGAGATTGCCCGTTATTATAATCATCAACACCCTCATCACCAAACATAATCAATTTGATAGTGATATTAATAACAAGAAGAAGAAGAAGAAGAAAAAGAAGAAGAAGAAGAAGAAGAAGAAGAAGAAGAAGAAGAAGAAGAAGAAGAAGAAGAAGAAGAAGAAGAAGAAGAAGAAGAAGAAGAAGAAGAAGAAGAAGAAGAAGAAGAAGAAGAAGAAGAAGAAGAAGAAGATATACACGTATACGTATATATATGTAGAAAGATATCCACAGCTGTTTCTGCTGTTTCTTTGATATCACCATCATTATGCTAAAAATATGTCATATTTGGTAATAAAACCGATTTGAATAATGGAGCTTCATCAGACTGGAAAATAAATAAATAAATAAAAAACAAATAAATAAATAAAAAAGTATAGACAAGAAAAGAAGAATCAAATAATGTTGCCTATGTATCTCCCTAGGATAATATTAAGTAAATGAGTAAATATATAAAGGGGTATTCCGTTGGATAGCCCCATGTACGGTTGCATAGAGGGAATACATAAACAAAAAATAATAATAATAATGATAATAATAATAACAATAAGAAGAAGAAGAATAATGTATTAGTTTAACGCTCGGGCAGTGAGAAAGTCTGTTACGTCTCGAGCCTACGCTCTTGGACAGAAAAGAACACATAAATAAACAAGGAGAGAAAATAGAAAAAGGGTTAGTGGCTAGTGTAATATAAATAAAATGGATTGTTTGAATTCAACAAAATCAATTTATTTGCATACCTGACGATTACGTAATGCCTACGATCGTTTTAGTAATCACCTTCATTTATTTTGCAATTAACAATTGCATTATGAGTTCAGAAACCAGAATTCTCTTCAGGGCTACAAAATCGACATAATTGTCTTTACATCTTAATAGATTGAGTGTTCATTATAGACTAAGATAGCAGCATGCGTTCTTTGTGTGTGCGTGTGTGTGTGTGTGTGTGTGTGTGTGTGTGTGTGTGTGTGTGCGTGTGTATGTGTGAGTGAATGTATGGTAGTATTTTCGCATTTAAGCTTAATTGTCATAGGCGTTTTCTTTCTCTATGTGTGTTTGATTGACAGGTTACTTGTCTTTGGAGATTTTTTTCTAAAAATAACCACAATTTATAGTTTCGTGTTAGCAGAACAGTGGCTAACTGCCGTCTCGGTGAATTTAGGTCAAATACTACCATGCCCCAAAGTAATTATTATTGGTTTTGAGAGTCAGGATGTTATTTTACTTTCTACTTACTTGCCGAAGGAATAAACACTATCTGTATATATTTTATTTTCTAGTATCGAAATCTAATTGTCTTTTTTTCTCTATTTATATTTATAACTAAATTTAGAAAATTTTCATTTAATTTTAAAATTTAATATTTTTTTTTATTGTAGGTTTATTTGTTTTGTCACTCTTTAAGATTAATATTTGTTTTCCTGCTAATTGTATCTATTTCAATAAGGGCATGATTTTCAATGATTCTCTCTCTCACTCTCTCTCTCTCTCTCTCTCTCTATATATATATATATATATATATATATACACGCACACAATTATAAATATAAATAAGGGTAAAACGAAAAATATTTCTTTGCCAATATACTGAAAAATAGACGCTAAAACGTCTCGCCACAAAATATTTTCACTTAAAACAGCACGTGCGACACGAAGAAAGTAAGCTAACTGAAATTCATAAAAATATATTTATGCCCGAGGATAACTATATATTGTTATGAATTTCTGGGGATGACCATATTTTTATGAATTTCTCTTAGTTTGCTTTTCTCGTTTCTACAGTGAAAATATTCTGTGTAGTTAGACGTTTCAGCGTCTATTTTCCAGTATATTGGCAAATATCTTCTTTTTTCTTTTTACCCTTATCTATAATTATCTTTACAATTTTCAAATTAAAAGGTATTTTCATATGCTGGACACTAATAAAAATGTTTAATAAAATTTTATTCATATATTAGATGTATATATATATTAAGGCTCACAACTCTTTTCAAGTTACATGTATATATATATATATATATATATATATATATATATAGTTAAAAAAAACAATAACAAAAAACAAAAAAACAACAAAGTGAGGACGTGATATGGATAGTATTATTGGACGCTCAGGAAAGGAAAGAGAGAGTGTATGACGTTTCGGGCGTAGCCCTTCGTCGGAAAGATGGAAAGTTCGGAGAATGGAAGAACGGAGAAAGAGGAAAATGGTACCGATGCCCACGAGGTTACATGATGAAAAGACCGGAAGAGGAGGTGGTGGGGGAAAAGTTCTTTCTAAGATAGGAGAGTGAAAAAGGGAGATGAATATCGGTGCGCGTGCGAAAGTCTGCGAGTGTGTGTGTGATAACAGAACGTGTGTGTGCGTATGTATGTGTGTGCGTGTGTGTGTGTGCATGGTTTGGTGGTTTATCTGTTAGTGTGTTTGTGTGTGTGTGTGTGTGTGTATGACGTAGTGGAAGAAATTAGTAGCAGGACTGGTTAGTGGACGCTGTAGACAGTGTAGGTAGAAGGTCAACAGGTGGTTATTTGGGTGTGTGTGTGTTCGTGTTTGTGTGGGATTGTCGGTGTTAGGTACGTGTACGTGTGTGTGTGTATTTTGTATGTGCGCGTGTGTGTATGTGTATGGTTTCAGTGCGTGCGTGTGTGTTTGGGTGTATGTGTATGTTGTGTGTATGTGCGTTGCTGTGTACGTGTGTGTGCGTGCGTTTGCTATTGTATATGCGTGTGTTGTTTATGCCCATGTGTGTATGATTGTATGCGTGTCTGTGTGAGTGTGTAAGTGTGTGTGTATGTGGGTGTGTGCGTGTGTGTGTATATGTGTGGATGTGTGTGTGTGTGTGGGATTGTGAGTGTTAGGTACGGGTGTGTGTGTGTTTATGTATGTCTGTATGTGTTTCCGTGTGCGCGTGTGTGTATGTGTATATTGTGTATGTTTTCGTGCGTGCGTATGTGTTATGTATATGAGTGAGTATTGTGTATGTGAGAGGTGTGTGTGCATGTGTGTATATGTGTATGTGTGCATGTGTGTATATGTGTATGTGTGTCGTGTATGTGTGTGTGTGTGTGTGTGTCGTTTTATGTATGTGAGGGGTGTGTATGTGTGTGTTTATGTGTGTGCGTGCGTATGTGTGCCAGGTATGTGTGTTATTGTGTGTGTGCACTCCTGTGTGTATGTGTGTGCATGTGTATGCGGCTGTGTATGTAGGCGTGCGCGTATATATGGGTGTGTGTGTGTATATATGTGCGTTCGGCTATGTGTGTGTGAGGGCGCGTATGTATGTTTGTCATGTATGTGGGTGGTATATATGTAAGGTGTGTGGGTATGTGTGCGTGTAGGTAGTGGTGAGATAAAAAGTAGAAAAAAGTAAGTGTAATAACAAGAGAATAATGGATATAATGTAAGGGGGACGAGGGGGGGGGGGTAAAAAAAAATTATGTAAAGTGTTGCAGGGACGTAAAGGGGAGAGTCATAAGGAAGAGAAGGCTGTGTTGAGTCCGAAGGGGAAAGAAGAATTAAGGTTGAAAATGTAGCGTTGCTCCAAGTGGAGTCGCGAGGGAGTGGACCCATGGTGCAGGGCGAGGCCAAAAACGGAGATGTTAGAGGGAGAGTGGTTGGGCATTTGGAAGTGACGGCCGACAGGGGAGTCCGAACCTAGCCGAACGTTCGGCGAAACGGTCGGCCAGCCGGCGGCCCGTCTGCCCCACGTAGAGTTGGTTGCATAGGGTACATTTGATGCAGTAAATAAGGTTGGAGGAGGTGCAGGTGAAACTGTGTGGAATGTGAAGTGTTTGTAGGTTCGATCCGGTGACAGAGGTAGTGTTGGTGATGAAGGGGCAGGTGTGACAGCGGGATCTGGAGCACGGGAAGGAGCCGGGTGGGGGTGGGGAGGAAGAGGAGAAGGTACTGCGGACCAGTAGATCGCGTAGGTTGCGGCCGCGTTTGAAAGCGGATAGGGGTGGGTTGGGGAAAATGGGGTGGGTAGTGGGATCGAGCTGGAGGCGACGGAAGGCCCGTATGATCCTCCGACGAAGGGGTAGGGTGGCAGGGTGGAAACGGAGTGGGAAGGGGGTACGGTTAGGGGATTGGTGTGGGGGAGGAGAGAGGGCGGTTGTGCGGTCGATTCGACTAGCGCAGGCGAGGGCGGATTGGACAAGGTGGGAGCATTATATATATATATAATGTGTACTGTTTTGCCAAAAAGCAAAACAAGAATTGTTACTAAATATGACAAGGTTGTTAGAAGCACCTACATTGCTAGAAATAAGAGCTAAAATGCGCTAATGCAGTAGACAATGCACATAATTGTATGCATATATACTGACAGGGACTATAATTACCTAACGAGAATTCCCTATATGACCGGTCAGTTTAGGCATTTTCCGTTACCTCATCAGTAAAGGCTGGCTTGACTGCATCAGATTCCGGAGTAAATCCTCTGTCAGCATATAGGTTTTCCCCATAAAAATCATTAGATGATTTAGCGAATTGCATGTGTGTGAACAGAAAATTGATATAGACAGCAGAGTGCAATGTTTTACCAAAATGAGAACTTTAATTGTCGCTAAATATGACTATGGTGTTCGAAACACCTAAATTGATGTGAATAAAAGCTAAAATGCTCTAATGCTCAAGTCAAAGCGCGTAATTGTATACATAAACATTGATAGAGATTATAATCGACCAGAAACAGAGATCGATAGTTCCCTACACTGAGCGGTCAGTTTCGTCAATTTCCGCCACCTCATCAGTAAGGTCTGGCTCGACTGCAGCAGATACCGGACTGAATTCTCTGTCAGTCTATATGTTTTCGCCGTAAAAAATCTAAGGATGATTTAGCAAATCGCTAATGTGCATACAGAAAATTAATGTAGACAGCGGTGTTAAATGTTTTACCAAACAATATATATGTATACATCTACGTGCTTTGACTACAGCATTAGAGTATTTTAGATGTCGTTCCTAGAGATGTGGGTGTTTCTAACACGCTAGTCACACACACACACACACACACACACACACACACACACACATACACATACACATACACATTCACATATGTATATATATGTATGTGTATATATATATATATATATATATATATATATATATATATATATATATATATATATATATACATACATATACGCAAATATGGTAAAATGCTACTATCCACAACTACTGGAATATCTAATAAATGACGAATTATATAGCAATATAGAAATATATCCCTTTCCCTCACAACGTTAGGACAAAATAAATAGAAACCCTGCAGCGAAGCTGTCCCCTTAAAGAGAACACTTGTCTCATAATAATCATTCTTTCTCCCACTTACTCTCTCTCTCTCTCTCTCTCTCTCTCTCTCTCTCTCTCTCTTTCTTTCTGTCTTTTGCGCTCTCTCTCCCTCTCTCTCTCTCTCTATCTCTCTCTCCCTCTCTCTCTCTCTCTCTATCTCTCTCTCTCTCTCTCTTACTCCATAAGCAATTATAGGCAACGTCAGCAGTTTGCAGTGAAGTAACTACGTGAATATACGTGTGTATGTATGTATATACATACCTATATATATATATAAGTAATATTTTCTGCAGATGAATGCATGAATATTATAGTCAAGGAGATTTGAATTGTTTTAAATATCGTTGATTGTAACGTTCATGTATTCATCTGAGGGAAACGGTTTTTTATAATGATTCACAGTAATTCATACACTCATTAATCAATTTAAAAATCGTTACAAACAGCTGTAAATAATTGATACCTATCCAGCAATTGTTACTTCTTTATTTTTAATTCACCTATCCCGGAACATGCCCCACGCATATTCTGAAGTATATTATAGACTATATTTAATAAAGAGCGGATAATATACTCGGTTGGGTCTAATTAACTGCATACATTACCCGAATATCATTCTGTCAGTACTACTGTACCAAGGATGGTACTCATCCTTAATTGCTGTGGCTGTGCATTATATGTCGACCTAACTAGGTGCCTCACATTTACGTAACACATTTAAAACTGTATCATGTTACATATATATATATATATATATATATATATATATATATATATATATATATATATATTTCAAAGTGTCTTTACCACCCCGCTGGAACACAGGCAAGTGGACGAATCAGTGGACTTTGTTGCCGCCTCACCTATAACCAGCGAGGCAGTTACGATGGAATACATCGACATTAGCGAAGAAGATATACTACTAGCCATAGATGAGGTGGACGCAAACTCAACTGCTGGTCCTGATGGTTTCCCAGCACCCTCATCAAATTGTGTAAGCATGTCCTTCCAAAACTCCTCCAGATTCTCTTCCAGAGCTTTCTTGCAAATAGCAGACTGCCAAGCAAGCTGAAGGATGGAATATTATGTCCAATCCATAAAGGGGTAAGCAGAGCAGATGCCAAAAACTATAGGCCTATCTCTCTGACTTCACACATCAGCAAAGTCATGAAACGGATAGTCAGAGAGAAACTACTCGCATTCCTTGAAGAAAATAACTTGCTGAGTGATACCCAGCATGTCCTTCGACCAGGTAGGAGATGCCTGACCCAGCTCTTACAACATTAAGACTGGGTGTTGAGGGAGTTACTCAACAACTCAAATGTGGACGTAATATACGTTGATTTTGCAAACGCTTTTGACAAAATGGATCATGGTATGATATGCCTCAAACTGCATGATCTCGGCATAGCTGGAAAACTTGGAGAGTGGGTACATGAATTTCTGAAAGATAGACGTCAGGCAGTAGTGGCTAATGGAGCCACCTCTATGAAAACAAAAATAATGAGCGGTGTTCCACATGGCACTGTCTTGAGACCACTGCTTTTTATAGTGGCGCTCTCAGATATGACCTCAAGGGCTTGGATAGCCACCCTTGCAAGCTACGCAGACGATATGAGACTTGCAAGGTACACTGGTCAACAGGGAACTTTTTATATACAAAAACAGATAGTAGTGAAGAGCTACAGGGATAGGCTGACAAAACTGCAATTTTACACCCTGGAGCAAAGGCACGAGAGATAGGCAATAATCTATACATGGAAAACTCTAGTGGAGCTAGTACCTAATTTCGGCATTGAGTGTTGTACAAATTCCAGACCTGGGCGACAAAGGTATCATCCACTCCATTCACGACCAAGTACTGCAATAGTCTAGGGTTCAAAGACGCACAGCTCCTCAAAGGCACATACAGGAGTCATGATGTGAAAAGCACTAAACTTAGGAGATCGGAAAGACCATGGTGGTGCCCCAGCATGACCGCAACCGCATGACTGAAATGAAAAGAATAACAGAAATTAAAGAATATATATATAAACACACACACATGGAGACACGCACATGCGCACACACATATAGACACACAAACGCACACATATACACAAACACACACATATACACACACACACACATAGCTGTATTAGTCAATGCAAGAACTAGATGCGTAAATATATAAATTACAATCATAAAGAAGAAAATAAAATATAATAAAAATTTAAGTAGGATTTGATTATTTGAAACGGGGTGATTAAACGTTCTGCATGTTTGTAAGACAAGGCACGTCAACTAATGATTAAAGTGTCCACCTCGCAATCATTAATTTGGTGGGTACAACTCTTGGACTAGGGTCTATGCTGTGACCCTGAGAAGGATACTTCAGTTCATGTCATCGTAGTGTAGTGTATTGTGAATACGCAAGACAGCTCTCTGCTCCATCAGATACAACGTTATGGACAGCCGCTGTGTCAGAACGGGAGAGAATTGACCGGAGGTAATGTCTACTCGTAAAATATTTGTCACCAGTAAAATCAAGGGATGTATTTCCAAGCCATACTCTTTCATTGGTGACGTCTTACTCTTTAATGTTTGGTTGGAAAAAACATATTACAAACATACGACGTTAAAATTCGTCATAGATTTTAACGGATAAAAATTAAGTTTATTGCTAGAATTATAAATTGCATTTGGAGTAACCGTGAATTCAACTGAGAATTGAGTGCTTTGACAATTAATATCAAAACATATAAATTGTGCAAATATAAAATAAAGTAAAATCTACAGAAATTAGTGAACATTTTAGAAACATTCAACCACTTACACTCATTGACTGCACCATCCAATATGCATCAAAGCTTGTATCCAGAGCCAACGCTCACATAGCAAAATAATTTAGACACATTCAAACAGCAGGTTGCCACACAAGGGAATATTTAGTCATCATTTTATAAAATAATGTTAACGTGTTTCAATAAGTTTCAGACACTCAAACTCAAGCATAAACACACTCTTATGTACATGTAAATGCATGAGGAGGGAAATATTTATGGCTTTTGTGTGGAGGTAAGATCCAAGGATCGAAGTGTAGTAAGGTAGTAAACATCGAGTAGTTCGTAGCAGGAATAAAAAAGAATTTTAAGGAACAGTAGTGGTTTACTGACGTAGAAGATTGTACATTGTTTCCATATAGAAGTTCGATAGCTGAAAAGCATTATTTTGTAGTTTATGGTTAGCAACTGGGTTTCATGTGTATACGAATAAATACCCACTTATAGGGTGTCACAATATAGTTATTTACTTGATAGTAGATGCAGTAAATGAATCCAGCCTAAATTCACGAAGACGTTCCCCTAGCCTTGTTAGAAAACGTCTCATTCCTCAGGTGAAGAAAACAAATAATTACATACGGAGGAGAACATATATACATACATACATACATACATACAGACGTCCGTACATACATACATACATACACATACATGCATACATACATCAAAGCGACAACTCGTGTATTGGCGTGGGAGATTATTTATCGAAAATACGATGAATGCTGTCTCTAACTTTGGAGCCACAACTATCAGCCTTGTTAAATACCTGATTAATCTTCAAATGAGCTACCTGAGGGTGCGTTTTATTCACGATCGTAGTGATTTTCAACTGAAACTTGAATTTAGCATGCAGAGAGTAACTAGAAACAACATGGCTGTACACAACATAAACAACACAATCGAGAAACAGAACGTAAAAAACAGCTCAACGGGTAAACAAATCCTTTCTAGTTGTAGTTATAGAATGAACAATAACTTCAAAACTCATTTCCCTTGGAGTTATGAATTGAATAATGATCTATTATTCCAGTACCACCTGACTGGCCCTCGTGCCGGTGGCCCGTAAAAAATCATCCACTACCCTCTCGGAGTGGTTGCCGTTAGGAAGGGCATCCAGCAGTTGAATCTTTGCCAGATCAGATTGGAGCCTCGTGCAGCCTTCTGGTTTGCCAGTCCTTAGTCAAACCGTCCAACCCATGTTAATAGGGAAAGTGGACGTTAAACGACGATGATGATACATACATTCGTACATGCATGCGTACATACATACATATATGCATACGTACATACAAACAAATAAACATACATACATACATGCCCAGTTGTTGATGTTGAAATTCCAATGAAGGAACCTTGAAGCTAGGTTAGAAACCAGTTCTTTTTTTATTAGCAAGAAAATGTTGGAATAAACTGAATGATGACATACATATAGACATACGTACGTACATACATTCATACATGCATACATTCATACATAATACATATATACATACATACATACATACATATATATATATACATGTGTGTATGTATGTAGAGGGACAAGTACGAAGACAGAAGTTCATATCAAAGGAGAAGTAAACTTGCAATGGCTTGTTGTTTCACATCGTAGTCGGTCCCACAAACTGCAATATAAAATTACTGGAACATAAATTATCATTTCCATTTCTTATTGTATTTTAACCCACCCCATATCATTTTTTCGCCAACTTTCCTGCTTTTCTCATCTCCCCGAGCTTATTGATCAAATACACACACACTTACGCATATCTGTGCATTAACCACTGTGGCATTGAAGTTAACTTTAGATTTTAAATATTTATAGACATTATATCTGACATATATTCCGATATTTGAAGATATCTTTGTTTTACTTCTTGTTGTGCGTTCTATATACCTTCGTCTTGCAATTCCTTTAAAGTTTCCTCTATTCGCCATTTTCAGCTCCCTTTTCAATGAAGCCTCTGTGTTATTGTTTTATTAACATACTATAATAACTGGTCTGCTTTCACCTCATAATATTTCATTTGATAAAACCTAGCGTCGCATCCGCTGTCCCACTTCAGCTGGTGGTCTAAACCAAGTGAAGGATGATGTTAAAATTGCACCAACAGGTGAAATCCTTCCGTTAATCCCTCCTAAGAAGTCTCCGGCTAAGGAAGAGGAACATGCTGAAACCAAGGGAGAAATGTTTGAAACGAAGGCGTGTGTCAGATAGAGGTGGACGGCTATGTCTAACAGCTTGGAAAAAAGCTTCATTTACTATAATACGTTCATGATGATGTTAACCACATCAGAACCCATACGGCATCGTTTTCACTCAGGCTAACAGCAACAGTGGAGAGGCCTCACTTTCGCCAACTCGCAGAGGGCAGCGAATTTTCAAGAGAAATGGTGAAATATGCTTGCGACGTAATCTACGAATGCTTCGATGACTATACGGCCAAGGGATAGGAAGGAAAGGAATGATAATAACATCTGATATTGTAATAGTTTGAACGTATTTCAATTTTTCTCATCTTTCAGCCATCCTTCCAGCATCAATGATTCAAACATACAACTAGTGGATTCTTATTAACAAGTTAGTTCCTTTTATTTGTTATATAAAACACCGTTTTAAAGAAATCTGCTGAAACTGCAACGTCCATTTTAACTATTTAAACATTAAGACACGTAAATAAGTATGCGTGCGTTTGTCTGTTTTTATATACGCTTGTGTCTGTTTCTGTGTTTTGAATGAATTAATGAAATTAATTTTTCTTCTAGCTAGATCTTCAGAATCTATAATATAGGCTTTAAAACATATAACAACGTGTGATTGTTATCTTAGTGCTATGCTGATTGTAGAGAAGACAGTGAGCAACATTGCATTTTTCCGAAATAGAGATGAATGAAATGAACTCAATGGAGTAAGACTTTGGAAAGAAAATAATCTGGAATCTTTACAAAAAATGTCGACACCTTATATTGCTTAAAGATCAGAAATAAGATGACAGTGTGAATAGACTTTATAAAATCGAAGTCTTATAAAATAAAACGAAATAAAACGCGTTGTAGAATAGTGTTTCGCTTATTGGTGAATTATTTCAGCAAGTAAATACAGAGATCATATTCATAAGGTAGAAACTAATTTAGAACATGTAATTGAATATTACCATTTGCTGTCTGTTTGCCGCAGGCAACTGTAATTCTCGTACTTTCAATAGCTAATTGTATGTCGCAATTGCTATCGTTTAAGAAAACATGTATTGACTTGGCAATTACAATTGTGATCATTTAAAATATGTCCTCGGTATAAGTTCTATTTCAAGAAAGTGGTGGTAGGGGGTGCGAAGATTGAATTAAAGTAAATTTCCTGACGTTTAAAATTGAAGATACTGAAAAGAAGCAACATTGAAGTATTCGTTGCCTGAAACTTAAAGTGTACACAATTGGATTTGTTTTGTTTTTTTGTTTTTGCTTTTCTTTGTATAATACAATGCTCAAAGCTGAAGATTTTTTGCGTTAGTAATTTCAAAGATTTCCTTTTATTTATTAAGCCAACAGATGTACAGACAACAGAAGTGACCACTCAACACACCACGGACTTTAAATATTGTTAGACGAATGAACTCAGAAGTCTTTTTTTTTATTTTCGTGAAAGTTTCACAGACGCAGTAAGCGAGGTATAGTAAGCGTGTATAAAATCGAAGCCATCGCTTCTGATACCAGATATGCTTCTAGATCAGTCAATTAAACTATGGCATTAATATCGTCAGCTATTTCTCTGGTATTGGAAACATGCACATACTGAGTACTTTTCCGTACATTTATGCACGTGCATATAAATGTTCCTCTTTCTAAAATCTATAGGTCTTCGAGGCCAAATCACCATGGTCGACGACCCGATATGAAGAGATGTCACGAATGTGTGGAAATTAATCTAATTAATCATAATAATTCCTACAGATTAAGAAAGGAAGACTGCGTTATTTTTCGACCATTTTACGGGATGTCGCTTTCGTAGTGAAATATCTGATATTGAACCCACAACACCCTGATTTTCCATTTGCTTAGACACTTTGGAAATTTAAAATAATATGAATGATTACGCCATTAGTTATTTGGAGAGAAAATTCATAGATATTTCTGTATACTTCAATTGAATACGAATATCTCCTGAAAATCACCTCATCTCAGTCAACGTCTTGGATAATCCGTTGTTGCCATGACAGGTAAATATAATTCTATACAAAACCTACATTCCATTTTTAATACAAAGCCCAAATTATTTTATATTTCAATTGTGTCCAATTGTGTCCAAATTAGTAAATTATCTGCCATCTCCAGTAGAATGGTTTTCAATTCCTATACTGATATATTTTCAAAAGTGACATGCTTGTCTTGAGCGAATCACTAAATAGGAATGGCATTATCAAAAGGCTGGTGTGTATTAAGTATGTAACTGGTATGTAACTGTCAAAAGGAATCCATTTGCCCAGTTAGGATAGTTCTAATGTCGAAGGTACTGAGCTATAGGAGAACACATTACTAGTATGAAGGTATATCGAGGAACTATACAGAAGCGAAAGTGGCATCAACAGAAATAATAAATTTATGCTAATCACAGGGAAAGCATTATTTCACTGTTTTGCACACATATTGTAAGAACTATTTGCAGTGGTGCGCATATTATTTTCAGGGTCGTTGTCAACAGGAAATTTACATATCATTATGGAGCACAAAGTTAGTGTCACTTAAGCTTTCCTTAAATAAAAAAAAAAAAACTAAGTTGTCATATCAAAGCAAAATTACACTCCGTTACCTAATATCACGTCGTTTGCTATAAATACTCTTATAGAAATTATATTTCAAGTTTATTTACACGAAGACGTTTACTGAAAGCAGGAGGATCTACTTGTATGGAATGCGGGATCTACTACAAATTAGCTGATGGGACCTGCCAACGAAATGTACACAGTCCTTCATGTAATTCGCAATGGCCACTGAGAATGAGTGCCAATGAACAAACCATTTAATTAGAACACATATATTTCGAAATTTCACTACTTAATATTAAGCGTACATATATTTCTGATAATATATATATTTGTGATAATGGTAGTGGTGGTCATCATGATGATGATAATGATGATGGTGATAATGATCATCATCATCATCATCATAGTAATAATAATAATAATAATAATAATAATAATAATAATAATAATAATAATAATAATAATAATAATAATAATAATAAATACGAAAACTGTTGACAATGCATAGAATGCACCACCCTAAGGCAGATATAGAACGTCTTTATCTGCCACAAAAAGAGGGAGGCCGTGGACTTCTACAGTTGGCATTAACAATGAAGGTAGCCACAATTAACCTAGACACCTATCTAAAAATTCTGAGGACTGGATGCTAAAACTTGTCTCAAAACATGAAAGTAAGAAAGCATCTTACTCAGTAACAAAACAGGCAAAGGAATATCTAAGTGAATTCCAATTGCAACAAATTCAAGAATTAGACGAACTAGAAACACCCGTAGAAAAAGCTAAGCGCTTGAAAAGCCGTGCTAAAATTGCTGCCTTAGATAGTATGACTAAAAAATGGCATGGAAAACTTTTCAATGGCAAATACCAAAAGAGAGCGAATAATGCAGATATTGACAAAGCTCTTGCCCATCAATGGCTAATGGCCTCTGGTTTGAAATCAGAAACAGACGGCTTTATCATAGCAGCCCAAGATCAATGCCTACCTACAAAGAACTACCAGGCCAACATATTAAAGAACGGCAGCTCCCCATTATGTTGTATATGCCAACAACAAAATGAGACCGTCGATCATGTTGTCTCCATGTGGAGTCTGCTTGCGCCTACAGAGTA
Organism: Octopus bimaculoides; assembly: GCF_046866305.1. Classification (NCBI taxonomy): domain Eukaryota; kingdom Metazoa; phylum Mollusca; class Cephalopoda; order Octopoda; family Octopodidae; genus Octopus; species Octopus bimaculoides. The sequence goes on from NC_142929.1 coordinate 143,289,841, forward strand.
TCTCAACAGGCATGATAGAGCTGCACAATATATTCACTGGGTAATATGCAAAAACCTGGACCTGCCCCATGATAAAAACTGGTGGGAACACAAACCACCCCCAGTACTTGAAAATGATCACATCGCACTCCTCTGGAACTTCACCATTCAAACTGACAGAAAGATAGATGCAAATAGGCCAGACATCATACTGAAAGACTTCAGACAAAAATCATGCTTCCTCATTGATATGACTGTTCCAATCGATATAAACATATCTGTCAAGACCTACCAAAAACTGAGCAAATATAAAGATCTTGAAATAGAAATTAGCAAAATGTGGAACCTGAAGACTAAAACAATACCTATAGTCATAGGTGCCCTGGGAATGACAGCGAAACGGGCTGATTACTACCTAGCTCAGACACCAGGAAAACCCAAAATGGCTGAAGTTCAAAAGATAGTGCCCATGGGAACTACCCATATCCTACGTAAAATACTGTCTATGTGATCTCAAATTTTAAAACAGACACATAATCTTCTTATGGTTTCTTAAACATTCTCTAGAACAACACTATGTACAAATCCAAATATATAGTACCCTAGGCATAACACCTACATGAATTTCTTACTTGTTGTCTCTTGAGGTCTCTGGGTGAGACTTGGATCCAACTTGTACAAATGCAAAACAAAAGTCAAACATAAAATAATAATAAGAAGAATAATATTAATAATAATAATAATAATAATAATAATAATAATAATAATAATAATAATAATAATAACAATATGGAAAACATTCGGTGAGAAATGGAAGAAAATTTGAAGAAAGAAGAAAAAAAACAACAATAATAATAATAATAACAATAATAATAATAATAATAATAATAATAATAATAATAATAATAATAATAATAATAACAATAATAATAATAATGATATAGCAAAATGTGGAACCTGAAGACTAAAAGAATACTTGTTGTCATAGGTGCCCTGGGAATGATAGCAAAGGGAGTTGATACCTACTTAGCTCAGATACCAGGAAACCCCCAAATGGCAGAAATTCAGAAGATAGTGCTCATGGGAACTATCCATATCTTGCGTAAAATATTTTCAATGTAATCTCAAGTTTTAAAACAAACATAATTTTCTTATGGTTTCTTAGACATTTTCTAGAACAACACTATTTACAAAACCAAATATATGGCACCGTAGGCATAATACCAACATGAACTTCTAACTTGTTGTCTCTTGAGATCTCTGGGTGAGACTTAGATCCAAATTGTACAAATGCAAAGCATAAGTCAAACATAAAATAATAATAATATTACATATATTTGGATGCAGAATAAGTTAGGAAAAGAAAAAGCATTTAATGCAAGTTGGCTACTGAATTCCGTTTGCAAAATTTAACTTCATTTATTAAAATATGCCTCTATACAAATGACAGAAAGCAACAAAATAAAAGCGGCATTGGTTGTCGTCATTTCACATTGTCTTATCAAGATGTCTTCAAACAATATAAAATTGCATGTGCCAGTTTCACTTACAGACTTTACGACTGAAGGCATTCTTTGTTTAGAGCCAAGGGAATACTGTGATCACGTAGCTCCGCTTATTTCAACTCATCATGTTTGTCCAATTTAGACTGCACTTAAGTAAATGGCTATTTTCAGATGGAAAACTTGTTCGGTACATTTTTCGGCAAGTGTAATTCCTGTAGATTGAAATATGAACAGCGCAAAGTCAAATACGTCAAAGCCAGCGATGTTATGAACGTTCTTAATGAAGATCAAAGGTCATATAATAACTGCCACACGCCATAAATTCTTAATTTATTGAAATTTTTCTCTAAGATGGAGACGGAAACCAAATATCTTGAGGGAATTCTAAGCAAAACTGAATGAGAAGATGAGGTGATTTGAAGAAATTTATAATATATTTCAAAACAATTTTCTACGTACATATGGAGGGGAGAGAGATTAATCGTTATCAGATGAAGGCACATGTGTTTCTAATGTAGCATGTGGTGTGCATTTATACACACACACACAGATATATGTATATATATATATATATATATATATATATATATATATATATATATATATATATATATATATATATATATATATATATATATGTATACATGTATATAATATTATATTTTATATATAGTATTTTATGTTTTGTATATATTGAGAGAGAGAGAGGTCACAACAGTGATGGAGGGTACTGACTAACACCGCTTATGCTAAAATAAGACTTAAATTAACTCCAAATCGACGAAAGCACAGAGAAAAGAACATAAGCCCTGGTGTATATAGCCGTATCACGATTTCGAAAAGCAGTGCTGGTTAGTACCCTCCGTCACTTTTCTGAACCTTATTAATTTTGCCTTTAGGTTTTAATTGCTAATAAGCTACCCTTTTAATATATTTTATATATATATATGTAGAAGGTTAAAAAGGAACACACGAGTTGATATGTATGGAAGAAATGTCAAGGTAGAAAATGCTAAAATAATTTTATGAAAAACATTTTCGTACGGGTTTCAGTCATTGAGACGTTTTCAAGAGTAAACATGAGAGACATAAACAAGCAGTAACTTCTTTTTTTAAAAAAATACCTTTAATTTTTCCCAAATTTAATTGTTTTCTATACTTACAGTTAAACAAGTCCCAGTGACTGAAACCGGTACTGAAATATTTTTTATAAAATTATTTTAGTGTTTTCTACCTTGACTTTTTTTCCATATATATATATATAATTTAAATATAGACGCAGGAGTGGCTGTGTGTTTGCTTATCAATCACATGGTTCCGGGTTCAGTTCCATTGCGTGACAACTTGGGCGAGTGTCTTCTACTATTGCCTCGGGCCGACCAAAGTCTTGGGAGTGGATTTGGTAGGCGGAAACTGAAAGAAGCCCGTCATGTATATGCATATATATGCATGTGTGTATGTCTGTCTGTGTTTTTCTCCACCATCGCTTCACAACCGACGTTGGTGTGCTCACATCCCCGTAACTCAGCGTTACGCCAAAAGAGACCGATAGAATAAGTGCTATGCTTACAAAGATAAGTCCTGTGGTCGATTTGTTCGATCTAAGGCGCTGTTCCAGCATGGCTGCAGTCAAATGACTGAAACAAGGAAATAAATAAAAGAATAAAAGAATATATACATATACATATATTTTTGTGTGCATGTATGTCTGTGCATATGCATACGCACGAACTTGCATACGTATATACACATATATGTACGTATATACATACATGCATACAAGCATCATTAAATAAGTAGTGCATTTTATTTACAGACGGGTACAGATACGAAGGACTGAAATGTTAAACATTGTACAGCGTGTTCAAAAAGTCTCTCTGCAGTGAATTTGTTTTACCATGGCGTTACTCCAAGAGTTTTTCGGTGAAAAGTTTTTCGGAGAACGGATTATGTCGGTGGTGGAGGAGGTAGTGTTGTTTTAATAATGTCGGTGATGATGTTGTTGGTGTTGGTATGATGACGATGTTTGCAGTGTTGATGTTGGTGATGCCGGTGACTGTGATGACAATGATGATACTGCTGCTGCTGCTGCTGCTGCTGCTGCTGCTGATGGTGATGATGATGATGATGATGATGATGATGATGATGGATTAATACATGAAAGTAACTGGCATGAGTGATTTTGAATCTATTTCCTGCATAAACTCTA
>NC_142929.1:143298533-143303533 GCF_046866305.1 Octopus bimaculoides
CAGGAAACCCCAAAATGGCTGAAGTTCAAAAGGCTGGCTGTGTGGTAAGTACCTTGTTCACCAACCTCATGGTCCTGGGTCCGTCCCACTGCGTGACACATTGGGCAAGTGTCTTCTACTATAGCATCGGCCCAACCAAAGACTTGTGAGTGGATTTGGTAGACAGAAACTGAAAGAAGCCCATCGTATATATATATATATATATATATATATATATATATATATATATATATATATATATATATATATATATATATATATATATATATATATATAAAGATATATTTATATATGTGTATGTATATGTTGGTGTGTCTGTGTTTGTTCCTCCCAACATCGCTTGACAACCGATGCTGGTGTGTTTACGCCCCCGTCACCTAGAGGTTCGGCAAAAGAGACCGATAGAATAAGTGCCAGGCTTACAAAGAATAAGTCCTGGGGTCGATTTGCTCGAGTAGAGGTGATGCTGCAGCATAGACGCAGTCAAATGACTGAAACTAATAAAAGAATGAAATAATAAAAGAACAAAAGAATCAGATAGTGAAATGGGACTGGATCATGATTTGAGGGAAATAAGTTGACTGGTTCACCAACGCACACACACACACAGATACACACACATACACATACATACACACACGCGCGCACACATACACACACACATACACACACATACACACACTCACACACACGCATATATAGTTAGAAATTAAGGAAGGATTTCTTTGAAAGAGGTATGTAAAACATCCAATCATTGGCACGTCGGTTTAATACCACATAAATTGATGTATAATGCAAATTACAGACAATCAATTAAATAGAGAGATTCAATGGACAATCAAATAATTTATTTTTGTCATAATATAACACATTATGCCATGAATATAATATGATATAACATGAAAAAAATCATTAAAAATCTAAAGAACTAACAATTTGTTTCGATTTGTATATTTTATTTGATTTATAAACAATTCATATCCATTTCTATAAGTCTCTTCAGAGCTTTGTTTTAAAAACAGACGAAATTCCGTGTGAAATGACGGCCGGATTGTAAAAAAAATAAAACAAATGCCTATGTTTTGGAGCGAGAGCGTTAACTTTTCAATTATATGGGAATTACAATTTAAAAAAAAAAAAGATTATAATGGACAAAATAATTAAGTAAATAGAATCTACAACTATCGAAATATATTTCTGTATATCTCAAATAGTATTAATCTAAATTCGTTTAGGTCGAAGACAATCTTTGGCTATTATAATAACATAGAACAACAATATATAAGCATATAAATCAGGTATTAGGGACTTACTCTAGAGGCTGTAACAAAATGAGTAAATAAATATAAATGATAATATACTAATATATTGGTAAAATATAACAACTCTTGATAAAAAAAATTGTTTAAATAACTAACAAAAAATGTACTTTATTTACTTCGTTTATCGGACGGAGAATTCCGTAATAAATGATATTTTACTGTTTTACATGTTTACATGTTATACATATATATATATATATATATACACATATATACACACAAACAAACATAACCATACAAAAATAAACACATATACACATCCACACATACACACATGTATATAAAAAAGTATATATATATATATAAACCCATATATACATATATATATATATACACATACATATACATACATATACATATATATACACATACATATACATACATATATATACACACACATATATACACACCCACATACACATACATATACATACATACACACACGCAAATATATATATATATATATACACACACTCTCGCATGTCTCCACATGTATACATACACCCATACACATATACACTCATATATTTGCGCCACAGACCTAATTCCAGTAAAATATATAGAAATAAATATACCTATTCCTAAAATGCGAACTTGTGCCTATACACATTCCGGTAATTCATATTTATAAAATGCAAACGTATGCCTATACATATGTAGACATCTGTAAGCTTTAAACGTTATTTTATAAACTAGGTGACCCTTGGAAAAAAGTATGGGAAATAATTCCAAGTTACATAACGAACAAGTACTTTTACCCTTGTCGTACGGCATCGGTTTGACTACTATCAACCATCGATTTTGAGCTCTATCTTTTAAGAGACATATATATATATATATATATATATATATATATATATATATATATATATATATATATATATATATATATATATATATATATATATATATAGTTTTTTATAGTTTTTATATAGTTTTATATAGTTTATATAGTTTTTTTTAATTCATAATAAAACATATATATATATATATATATATATATATATATATATATATATATATATATATATAAGTCAGTAAATAGTGGGGTTGTGTTAACCGCACGTGGAGAAATAATAGGAAAATGAAAAAAAGCCAGAATGCTGAACTGGAAGCATAATTTAATAAAGATTTTTTCTAACCGGTTTTCATTGCGATGAAGCAAATTATCAAGAAGAAGGAGAATGAAAATGTTTTTTTACAAAGAAGTACAAAAAAGTACAAAATGAAGAAAATAATATATAAAACAATAATATATAAAAAAAATAAATATACCCATACATTATATTGTCTTTGAGCTTTTGTAGTTCAATAGTAGTTCATGTATAAATTGGTAGGAAAAATAAGGATGCATGAGAGTTGAGAGTTTTGTTAGGTTTTAAAAAAGGGTTAAAAGTTTGTGTTAAGCAGGAAACGTGGTGTCAAAACAGGAAGTGTGTGTAAGGGGAGACAAGTGTTTTTAGTTAGAGTTATGAACTCTTTTTTTCCAACAGGAAGTTTGTGTCTGTTCATAGAGAAATAAGGTCACTGAGGGGTGTGTGTGTTAAGAAATGGTTGGAATTTCTCTATGAAAAGATTCTCCTTGTTGATTCTTTCTTGTGTGGTGATTCTGTCTTTACATTGATAGAAAGGGAATATAATGAATTTAGGGTTTTTGTTTCTGGCGCAAGAGTCTATGTGGCCACTGAGTGGAATTTGGCGGTATTGAGGGAGGTTTATTTGTTCCTTATGGACAGCTACTCTTCTACGTAATGGAAGGCTTGTCTGTCCGATATAGAAGTTTTGGCAACCTGCGCAAGTAAGGACATAAATGAGGTTACCCGAGGAACAAGAGAAATTGGTTTTAATTTTAAACTTTGTTCCTTGTTTGAAGGTAAATTCAGAGCCTTCAAGTAGGTAGGGGCAGGTGCCACAATTAGGGCGTGCACATTTTTTAACTGATGGGGGTGGAAGTGGTGTATGTAGTTTGGAATTGGTTAATAATGTTTTCAAAGATTTGTGTTGCCTTTTGCATTTAAGGACTTTGTGTGTATTAATGATATTGTTCATTTTCGGGTCTGTGGTAAGTAAGGGGAGGTTTTGTTTAATTGTGGTGAATGCTTCGATGTTATTGGGGTCATGGGTGGAGATGTATGGAAGTATTTTGGGGTTGGGTGTGTTATTATGTTGGTTGATTTTTAGTGTGTTTTTGTCAAGTTCCTTGGCACGTTTTATTCCAAGATCTATGAGTGTGGAGGGATATTGGCGTTGTAACAGTGTTTTTTTGAGATCTTGTAAGCGTATTTCTCGAGTGGTTGGGTCAGAGACAATGGTGCAAATTCTTTTAGCTAAATTAAAGGGGATATTTATCTTGGTGTGTTTTGGGTGGCATGAGCTAAAAAGGAGGTATTGTTGTGAGTCTGTAGGTTTGTGGTAGATATCAGTTGTGATTTGGTTATTAGGTGTTTTTATGATTAAGAGATCAAGAAAAGGGAGATGATGTTTGCTGAATTCCATAGTGAATTGAATGTTGGGATGTATGTTATTAAGAATGGATTTGAATTCTAGAAGTTTTTCATAGGGTTCATTCCATATGATGAAACAATCATCCAAATATCTTTTCCAGTTATCCATTAAAAAGATGTGGAAAAGGTGTCCAAATTTCTGACGTGAGGTACTCTATAGCGTTTTCTTCTTCCATCCTTCTCTAAATCTCTTCTTCTTCCTTTCCTCCTCCACTGTTTTCTATCTGTCTTTCTCTCTCTACCCTCTTTCGGTTTTTTCTCTATCTGCCTCGTTGCTCACATGTGACCATCGTCCATGCTTCTTTACATCACGTGACCATTTTCCCTTTTGTTGCATGGACGTTTAATAACGGACGTGTTTTCTTTTCCTATGTTTTCTCTTTTCAAAAAGTATGTTTCTCCCAATGTTCACTATTTTCCTCTCGTTCTAGTCCAATGACGCTCCATGTTTCTTTTCGTTCGGTTTCCTTGTACGTCTCCACTATCAATTATTATCGTGTCCTACTGGCTAAAACTCTACTTATTTACTTGTGCAACTGGAGATGACACTGCATTTAAATTGATGTAATGATTGTATTGTTCAATTAATACGAACTGCTTGAAACGGTCGTACTGCATCACTATCATTTTGCTTATTTTGATCATATAATATATATATATATATATATCCTATATAAATTTCACATCACCGACTCATTTATTTGCACTTCTAGTAATGTCATTTTTTGCATCTCCTACTCTGTCTCTATCCCTGTACATCGGAGAAACGGACGCGGTTTGGCTAACCGGTTCGCGGAACACCTCCGAGACATCAGACTCGGCAATGACACACCGGTCCCACGCCATTCCACCTCTACCGGTCATTCTTTTCGAAATCCCCTTACACAAGAGCTGTCTGGATACCCACCTTCGCCGTGAACACAAATAAATCTTCTTGTATCGGTCTTTGTGCTATGTAGACACAACTCACCTCTTCTCTTCATCTGGCACCAACCTCATCTTCTCTCTTTCTTTGTTAACAACACCACACACCAACCTCCATATACAAACATACAGTCTTCAATAGCGTCACCATACATAACACTATATGAGCAGCGACACACTCCTTAAGTCAATGCGCATATCACACACCATCATGCCCATTCTCACACCCTCACAAGCACATAATACCTGA